>NW_027103997.1:0-11479 GCF_902728285.1 Clytia hemisphaerica
CTAAGAAAAAACATTTAAGATCTTTTGAATATTTTGATTTTTTTCTCATTTTTGGTAGGTCAAAATTCCATTTTTTTTACCCGACCCTAAGGCTCCTGTTTCGATAGTCCCCTACCCGAAAGTAGGGTAGGGTGCCACTCTTTTTCCCTAGATTGCTCCACTGACCCTTGATCCTTCCCTTTAATTGCTGAACATCAAGCAGAGAAGCATCAAGTACCGTTTTGGAAATCTTTGGTATGACCCGGCTGGGGGGGTTGAACCCACAATCTTGCGCACCGTAGCCGGATGCTCTACCACTACACAACGGTCGCTCCACCTTTACTAATCATCTAGCAGACAAATAAACTCACATTGATGCCCGTAAACTTCGACTTCACATAATTGCAACACTTCTTCGTTACGATCACTCATGATATTTTTGGCAATTCGAAGAATATTACCATAAGCCGGATGATCGCATTTGAAATTGTGAACTTTGGCAGTTTCATTGATTTTGGTGACAAATTTACACACTGAAACCTTTTGATGCGAACGTCCTTCAAAGATACTTCGACGTCGGTTGCCCATTTCATCGTTGGTATTTGCATACTCGTCGATTGCAAATATGACGATATTAGCCAAAGTGCTACCACATCCATAAATGATGACACTGTCAATATGATATCGACTATCCAAGACCACTTCCCACCAATTTCTTTTACCAGATGATGGTATGTCTGTTTTTGAACAAGTGTTTTCAGAAAGTGAGCATTTCGATTTTTGACCGTCGACAGCACGAGAACTAGAATGTTGGCCTATAGTCGTCGATTGCAGTGTTGGCTGACTCAATGCAAGATTTGGACCATTTCTTTTTACTAAAATAAAAAAATCAAAATTATCTTCTTTTTTTAAATATAAGATAGTAAACATACAATTTTAGACAGGCTAGAAAGAAATGGAAGCTTTAAAGGTGTTCTTTCCCAGCCGGCACACAACGTTGTTTCAACGTTCATATAACGTCATATGGACGTTGTGAACGTTAGATACACGTTGAAACAACGTTATGTGCCAGCTGGGTTTCAACCCTTTGGATCCGTGACGGGTCAGATCTGACCTGCCAAAAACAAATACCATAAAATCTGATTAGGTTGTTGGATTTCTATGAAATTTTCACCAGATGGTCTCAAGAAAATATACCCATCTGAAAACCATGTGTTTTGAGTGGTTTGTAAGAGCAAAAGTATTGAATCTTTCAGTCTCTATCTATCACAGATTAAAGTAGTCGTACTAATTTTCTAAGGAAAAATTACCCATTGTTTAGCACTTTTGACTTTCAGCTTCTTACAATATCTTGGAAAGTAGAACAAACTTCTTCAAATATTTTTTTTTCTGCATTTGGTCGGTACTAAACTTGGTCTTATTTTTGTGGATATTCGTAGCCTAAACTCAGCTAATCAACTCTTCAGATGACGATGACTCCAAAGTTGAAAATTGACGAAAAAAAAATATTTTTCAGAAATTTTGGTTGCTAGGCAACCTAGGCTGGTTGCTAGGAGCAAAATTTCATTAACTTTCGAATATGTATTCAGACTCTACATTTCATATGCTTTCAGAAAATATATAGTTTTACAGGTGGTTGTAAAACCATCAAAAAGTCATTCTTCATCGCATTCGCCTAGGTGTCAAGGAACCCTAAAATACCAAAATAATGTCCGGATCCAAAGGGTAAATAAGAGTGATATCGTTTGCTTACTCATCAATTTTAATTTACAAGCTTTTTTACATTGAATTGACACGGATGTGGAGCAAGATTGATCGGAAAGAGGGCAAGAAAAACTTTTTTTGTTTATATCACCACAATATAACAAAAGGCAGACACTGTTCTGATATGAAATATGTGTCTGATATGAAACGGGAACACTTATGTAAAAATAAAACCTTTAACATGGGCAAGTTCGCAATGTATGTAGACCTGAAATCGTCGGGTTTTCACTACCGTCAAATTCGAAATTGACCTCCGAAGCGTCTGACGTGTATGCATTGTTAGATCTAAACAATTCGTCAAAGTCTTCACTGTGGTAAACCCCCCCCATTCATTCGAACCCCCCGTTTAATTGGAACCTAAGAGTAACGCATGAAAATTTATTTTAAGTTTGAAAAAGTTGATTTTTTAAAATTGACAGCGTCTACAAAAGCTTAAAAATATTCTTTTTATGGCGATGCCTCATATGCCGACGAGGTAAATTTAACAATAGAATTTTCGAAAAGTTATTCTTAAGCCGCGCTGCGCAGAAGGGGGAGAAAATTGTTCATAAGAGTGCTGCATAAGCAAATGATAAGAGATAAATCATGTTCTTTATATTCGAATGGGGATATCTTCTTTGTTTGAATAACAAAGAGATTCAAATAATAGAAAGCTCGTAAAGATTTGAATAATAGAAGTTCAAATAAGCGAGAGTTTATTATCGTACATAGAAAAATAAAAAAAACAAATTTACCTTTGGCCCCATATACAACGACTTCACATAAGCTCACTCTCCCACTGCTTGGCTTCAAAAGCAAGACAACATTGCCAATAGCTCCGACCGCACATTTATACTCTTTGATGTAAACGTGTTTCATGTTACCAGTTTTAGCACAAAAGCTTCTCTTGTCACCGATATCATCAACATATATATTAACATTCGATAGGTCGTCACTGGTCCAGTTATCAACAACATTATACAAGATGACACTCTTAATTTCATAAATACCATCTAAAATGACCCTCCATGATTCATGTGACCCATATCCAGTCTGAGAGATCAAATGATCACGTGGAAGACATTGGTTGTAGTTACCATCAACTGCAAAAGAGGATTTTGGTTGATTCCATTGATTGTATGCACTCGAGTGGTATGTTGGTCTCTTCAATGCAAGGTTACCACCTAAAAGATTTAAGTAAGTAAGTAAGTACGTTTGCGACCGCAGTCGAGGGCGACCCAAAAGCTCCCTTTTCGTATAGCTGTCTACCCGAAGGCAGGGGAGGGCGGCACTCCTTTCCCTGGATTTCTCCACTTACCCTTGATCCGTCTCTTTAGCTGCTGAGCATCAAGCAGAGAGGCATTAAGTACCATTTTGGGGAATCTTTGGTATGACCCGGCTTGGGATCGAAACCCACAACCTTGCGCACCGTAGCTGGATGCTTTACCATTATGCTACGGTCGCTTTGTATTTATTAATTGCCTGGTCAATAGACCTTTTCATAAATTACGTTACGAGCAACGTTTACCTTGTTTTCAAAATATGGCTATGGTAATTGATTCCCAGAGGAGTTCCTAAGAAGTTTACTCTATTTATAAAAGTAACACTTGAAGTTACCGTTCGGTATCAGCAAGTTTTTCAATATGAACAATTATCTGACATGGCAGGAATCAAGAGAATGGAGTCTTGATTTGTCCAATAATGGTGGAAGTTACGTAGCTTACTAAAATATGAAAAACTTGCAAACGATAAAAATGATATACCTCTATGCAATTGATATTCCTTTTCAGCTTGAATTGCAAATTCTTCCCATTTAGGAACCTGTACCATCACCGTCTCATGCCAATACTTTCGAACCACGGATGATGTTTGTCTCCAAAAACGATCTGATAATGCAAATAATTCTCGTTCGCCTTTTTTTTCCATATTACTACTATCAGTCCAATGTTTACCCCATCTTTCACTTGAGCTTACAGAAACATCCAGACGGTATTTACACCATTCGTGGCTTGCGGCATCTGGAATCATTTTACATTTACATTCCATGTTACCATTGTAAGGGTGTAATTTCTGTCCGAAAAAGTTTGTTTTTTTGCATTGATTTCATCTTGCTACATGTGAGTGTTCTCCTACAAATACTTTTTGTTTGTGAATCATAAAAATCAAGGATTTCACTATTAACAAATTTTGCATAATCAGCAAGTTCTTCTGGAATGATCATACCTTGTTTCATGAAAAACACAAAATCATCAGTTTTTCCTTTCTCAGCCTTAAAGCTGTCGATCAAGGAACGTAGCACCAGAAGTGTTAAGAAAGAGTATTCTCTAATAGCTTCGAACTGAAACTCCAAACGTTTCAATTCTTGACGGCTTGGATTTGTACCTTTGAACAACATGAAGTGAGCACGGTTTTTTTCGGATATCCATGAATGCTGTTCTCTGGCACTCATTAACTGCACTTTCATCTTTGTGATAATAAATCATGCAGTTAGCCCAACCTTCGAATAACACTTCATACTGTTTCTTAACCCATACGCTCTCTGATTTCAAGATACTATCGTCTACATATCCTTTCATTTCAACCATTCTTTTGTTAACTTCTTCAGCAAATTCATTAACTGCTTTATTGGTAGCATCTACAGCTTGCTGTGGTGTTGGTGAGCTGGCAAGAAATCCCAAAGCGCCGCTCACAGCTGCCAACCATGGTGCAATTTTTGATGCAGTTTTAAAACAGTTTTCCAAATTTCGCAAAATATGTTGTTACTTTTGGTCGATACTTTGCCGGCATTGCCTGTTTGAGTGGCACCTTTAGCGATTACGCCAAGAAAACCGGTCGTCTTGAGTATGGCCTTTGGGCCCGGGGGGGGGGGGCACTCGATCTGAAAACGACCATACGTTCGGCCCAAAATTTGGCTTCTAAAATCGGACCCTTACAGTGCAGTGAATTTCCATGAAAAATCATACCCTTACAGTGCACTTTTTCAAAATTTCTCGCCCGTAAGGGCGAAAATTTTTGCAATTTTCCAAGGAAATGTGGAATTTTTCCTCCAAAATTAACCAATTTTGTGCCAATTTTACCAAAAAATTGGATTTTTATCACAATTTCCTACCCTTACAGTGCACTAGCTGAACTATGAAAAACCTACCCTTACTCATTTACCTTGAGTGCCCCCCCGGGCCTTTGGGGCTTTTACTTCTTGAACTGTTCTGATTCCGCCACTGGGTTTATATGGTTTTGGAATGCAATATTTTGAATTGCTGGTAATTCTACCACTGATACACCAAACTTCCATTAAGTTCACGGCGCAAAGTTCTAGTTCTAGTTTTATATTTGCATAAGACAAAAAATGCCTAATCTCGCAAATTCTACGTAAAAATACAAAAATGAAAAGGTTTAATAGCTAAGATAAAGATATAAAATATAGAATAAATAGGTAATTTATACAATTTTAAATTAGATTTATTAGATTAAAATTCAGAAAAATTTAAAAAGTTCAAACATAGTACAGTAATAAAAAGTGTGTTAAAAATAGTATACTAATAGGGGACGCACAATTTGCAGGGTCACATGAGAAAAGGTGTTTAAGCTGAAGGAGAGCACATACTAGAATCGAGGTGAACAAGAGTCCAGCTGGTCGCTAGAGTATAATGTAGCAAAAAAACATAAGTGTGAGCATAGACTCAGTGGAAAAACGGGCGCAGATTTAAGTGTACACTAGAATATTAAGCTATGATCAATAGAATTTTTGAATTCTTTTTCAGTTTTCAAATTTGCAGTTCTAATTGGTAATTTGTTCCATATTTTGATGGTAGATGGAAAGAATGAGTTTGAATAGCATTTAATCCTGCCCTGAATGGGCTGATATTTTACATTTGTACAACGCTGTCTAGCTGGGTGGATGCTGCTGTCAACGAATTTGTTTCCTGACGAAATATCAAATAGCATTTTCAATTTCGATTTGGATCTCCTTGTTTCTAGTGTTTCAAGTTTGAGTGATTTTCTTAGATCGTTTGGGCTGACTTCCCATACAGTGTTTGCATATTCCACCGTTGGTCTGATAAAAGTTTTATAACACTTCAGACGTGTTTTCTTTGTCTGCCATTGATAGGTTCCTCTGAAAGAATATTCGGGTGTTATTTGCTTTGGAAGTGGCAAGATCGATGTGATTCTTCCAAGAGAGATTATTCGAGATTACGACACCGAGGTATTTAGCTTTGTTAACAGTTTTGAGCTGTTGACCATGGATTTCATAGGTTTTATCATGAATTTTTCGTTTGTTGGTGACTCTGAGGTTAAAGCATTTGTCTGGGTGAAACTCCATGGACCATTTGTTTTCCCATTTTACCAATTCGTCTAGGTCTTTTTGAAGCTTTTCGCAGTCTTCCTGTGTGTGTATTGAGCGGTAAAGATATGCATCATCGGCAAACAGCGCAATTTTCGATTTTACTTCAAGTGGCATGTCATTAATATAGATTAAGAATAGCAGTGGCCCGATGACAGTTCCTTGGGGGACACCTGAAATGACGTTTGAGTTTTTTGGAGGATTTCCCACGAACAACAACACATTGGGTGCGATGAGATAGAAAGTCTGTAACCCAAGTTAGGACGTTGCCATGTACTCCATAATGTTTAAGTTTAATAATTAGCTTACGATGGCATACCTTATCGAAGGCTTTACTGAAGTCAAGTAAAATACTGTCAACTTGTTCTTTGTTGTTGATAGCTCTAGCAAGGGTATCAATGGTTTGAAGCAATTGGGTCTCGCACGATCTTTTCTTGCGAAAGCCATGTTGAGTATCTGTAAGACAGTTGTTCTCCTCGAGGTGGTTGATGATGTGGCTATGAACGATGTGTTCGAGAACTTTGCAGGTGACAGACGTCAAGCTAATCGGTCGATAATTTTCTGCTTTGGACCTGTTTTTGTTTTCTCCTTTGAAGATTGGACTGACTACAGCATGTTTCCAATCAGTGGGTATTTTCCTTTGCTTTATTTAATGATGCATTGAATAATAGGGTGAGACCGTCAGCAACTTGGTCAGCTGATTCCTTTAGAATACGGGCTCCGATTCCGTCAGGACCACTAGCTTTAAAGGGATTCAATTCTTTAAGTAGTTTTACGACGACTCCGTTTTTTGGTAACAATGATGTCATTGATCTTTGTTCCTTTAGGGCCTAACGGTGTTGGGGTTGCACCATCATCTTTTGTGAAGATACTTGTGAATTGGTTATTTAGAATCTCTGCTAGTTCCTCCTCTTTGGTATGGATTTCGTTGTTTTCACCCAAAAGAGGTGATAAACCACAAATGTCTGTTCTTTTGGATTTCACAAATGAGAAGAATTTCTTGCTATTTTTCTTATCATTGCAAATGTTTTCTTTGATGTAGGTGTTGTAAACGTTTTAGCAGGTCTTTCTTGACAAAACAAAATGATGAAAAACAGCTTATTCGCCATCTTAGTTCTATGAGAGAAAAATATAGGCAAAGAATTGACAATTTCTCAAAATTAAATTCAGCCCAAATGATTGGTACTATCTGATAGAGCATGGAATTCTGAGTAAAATTGAAATCATGTGAAATCTGTTGCGATTTAGACTAAATTTGATGTCAATTTTCGTTGAATACAACATCAGTTTTCGACCTCAAAAACTTTTACCATCCTAGCAGTTAGTCACACTAGGAAATCTAGTTTTCAGAAAAAACAACATCAGTCATCTACAGGATACATTTCAACAACAAGGATGAGAGTTGCCTGAATCAAGTTCAAGATCCCAAGACAATCGATTAAAACTTGAAAACTTAAAATGAGACAAAATGACAGATTGCGAACGTCCCAGCAGCCAAATATCAACCAACCAAATTTTGTCATTCAATTCCCGAGACAGCGCTTTCGATTTTTAAGGCCTTGTTTATACGCTAAAGTAAAAAAAATAATTCTGCACATTTAAATGCGTCATTGTTTGAGGTCCGGCAAGATTTCCGGGAAATAGCCTATCCCGCGGTGTGCGGATCTAGGTGGGTTCCGTCTCCGTCTCCCCCGTAGATCTTTTTCTTGGGAAGTTGATCTTCAAATTAGTTTTCAAGGTTGGCTTGGCTCAAATATTTTCATCTATGGCTCAAATTTTAAGCAATTTCTCAAAGTTTTTGAAAATGTTAATTTTCATTAAAAAGCGCCGGGTTATTTTTTCATGAATCCCTTTAGAAGTTTTTGCGGCGCATTTTTTTGCTAGAGAGTCAAGTAAACGATATAGCGTTTTTCGCAGCATTAATCTTTGATACGCATTTTGGCGGGACGCTAGTGTGACTAACTGCCTAGATGGGAAAATAGCCTGGATTTTTTAGCCCAAATGGGAATTAACTTTAATTTCATCCCAAATCGAAACTCAATGCTTTAAAATCCCTACTAGATTCTTCAACCTTGGGACAATAGAATCTATATAACCATTAGGATTTCAATATGAATTTTTATCCCGCCCACTAAGGGAAGAAGTTCCTCCGGGCCTTTGATACAGGGGTGTAATGTTGTTTATTTTAAATGTTTTAGGAAGTAACATTTTTACTGTACTGATGATGGTTCTCTGTGATAAGCATCGAAACGTCTACACGTTTTTTTTTCATCAAAATAAAAAAACTATGCGTTTTTTTTATAAGAACAAACTACATAAGAACATAAGGCTTTGATAGCCAAAATGTTGAGAACAAGTTAAGAACATTTTAAAGGCTTTTCAGAGTGTAAAACACTCGATTTGTTTAGGAAAATGGACAAAGATGCTCAAAAAGTGGTGAAAATAAGAACATGTTAAGAACATTTTTAAGTAGGCTTAAAACTCAAAAAGTTAAGAACATTCGAAGGCTTCAAAAATTTTGGATGTTTTTATATAAAAAACTTATACACAATAAAAAAATATCATACCTTTTTAGTGCACGATGACCTCCCTTATACAACTTTCCGTCTAATGCATTAAATAGAACCTTCTTGAAAAGTAAGTCTCGACAAATCGCAATCTTTTTTGTAAGAGTCACGTTATTCCCAAAACGATTAGATTGTCAATTGTCAAAATTTAACATGAATCATTTTTTTTTTGCATTTCAGTTCTTTTCAAGCGTTGCATTGCGAAACTACAGCATTCCCAAATTGAGATTGTCATTAATTACTTATAATTGTAATGGTGTTAATTATGTATATTAGACTTCTTATTATGCCTATAATTACATAAAATTATTTTGATGATAGAGTGTATTCACACTGGGTGCTTTTTCACTGAGACTGTCTGGCGAAAATCGATTAGCTGAAACAAAAAAAAACTGATAGGAAAACATTACTGACTCCCAAAACAGTTTACGACCCTTTGAATTTGGAGTTAATTGCAGCATGGTTTGAAAAAATTTAATTGAAAGTAATTATAAGTCAGTCGTTTTTACAAACAGTTTCTCCAGCAACAGTGGAAGCAGTTCTTTCATTTCATGTAAAAACCAAACCCCATTTCACTGCTGATAATGTTGATGCTCTGAATGGATATCCAAAGAAGGCGACACACCTCTGTCTACTATTTTATTGCAAACAATCTATTTTCGGTGCATCTTTGGTTAAATTGGTCATTAAGCCAAGAGAGCGCTCCCCCCCTCTCTTAGAGAACAAAGGTTTAATGACCAATTTTTCGACGTTAAATCTATGGCTGCGTTTAGACCAACTGGCATTTGTAATTTGGCATTTGCTCATGAGGGATTCGATTTTAATAGCTTTTCCATTGTATTTTCTGTCATGGCATTTAAGGAATCGTCTTTTTAGAGTCATTACTGAAAAGGTGATTCCCTCAAGCTCAACTTTGACAGATCAAACAATGAAAAGCATGGAATTTCTCTCAAAAACTGCAGTCATTAAGACTGAAACTTTTTGCCGTAGAGCTAGGCTATGGCAAATTTTTGCAAATTTTACAATCTATAGAAAGAACTGAATAAAAAAACGTGCAAATACTTTTAAAAATCAAAAATGTCATTTTTTTCTCTTTGTTTTGGTTCCTTTGTTTGATTTGAAATGCCAAAAAAAAGGGGATTCCTTTGCTCAAAATGGCATTTCAAATGCCAACGAAATGCCTACACGCTGGCATCATTAGGCATTTGACAAACCGAACAATTGCGCGGAACAATAGAATTCAAAAGAATACTGCAAGCAATTACAAATGCCAGGCTGGTCTAAACGCAGCCTGAAGCGACCAAAATCTGATGCTAAGTGCGAATCTTCATTGTATATTTTTTACCACTCATTTACGAAAAGGACCGTTGATGAGAACCACTTATCAATCTAGTGTAGTGAAAGAGCACCCACTGTTACTTGAAAGAACTTTGCACGATCTTTTCCTTTGCTGCAGACTTTTATGACACAGTCATTATCTTTCTATAATATGACAAGATAATTACTGTGTCATAAAAGTCTGCTCTCATACATAAATTTTGCGCCCCTCTTGTCTAAGCTAAAATCTGGCGTGAATACGACGCGGGTCACGCGTTTTGGATGAGAAATAAGTGGCTTCATTTCCCATCCAGAATTTTCGGTTCTAGCTCATACGGGGATTTGAAATCAATGGGTTCTACCCCTTTAAAAACCATATGAATGAATTTCTGAGATACCCCAGTGATATTATAGGAATAAAAGCCCTTAATACCTGGAAACTGGTGTGTCGTTTTTGGACCCATCTAGCAGACCTTCAAATTACGCAATCACGCAAATTTCTTTTTTTCAAATTCACGCATTCTCGCATTCACGCAATTTTTTCCCAATTTAAACATTCACACAATATTTTTAAAGGACTGCATAGACTATACAATTTATTGTAAGGAAATATATTGATAATATATTGCTGAGTGCCGGCAATATATTGAACAGGTGTCTGCGATATATCGCCAGCTTGATTTGTAATTTCCCAGCAATATAGGGGGATTATTTACAGAAAGAAAATTATTTTTATCCCTTTTATAATAGAGCACCTATTATTTACTTCGTACGAAGAAAACGATATTGTCAATATATTGCATAGCCCTTATAAAAGTTGACCGTAGAACGTCATTGAGATATTTTATCCTTTTTCATGATTTAAAGTTTGGGCGAGATTGTTGACTTTAGAACTTCCACTTAATTTCATTGGATATTTTTGGAGGAGTTTATAGGATTCCAGGGCATTGATAGTAAAGCCCCTCCTATCCCCAGGAACTAGAGAGAAAAAATCTTTGATGTGAAATGAAGCCACTTATATCCCATCTAAAACGCGTGACCCGCCGATTGAAAAAAAATACAGTAAAACCTCTAATTAACGGACACTCTAAAAGGCGGACACTCTGATTAGCGGACAATTTCATTTTCACCGGCCGTTTCCTAGTCAAATCCTCATAAAAAAGTTTCTAAAAGGCGGACACTCAATTAGCGGACCCTCTGATTAGCGGACAAACTTTTCGCACGAATTGGCCAAAACCCCTATTTTAGCTCTCCAATTAGCGGACATTGAATATCAAACGGGTCACAGACGTCCAAAATCGAAAAATTTTTTTTTAGATATTCAATCCGCTATTGGAGACTAAAATAGGGGTTTGCCAGTCGTCAAAAGATTTGGCCGCTAATCAGAGGGTCCGCTAATTGAGGTGTCCGCCTTTAGAAACTTTTTTATGAGATTTGACTAGGAACGGCCGTGAAAAGAAATTGTCCCGATCAGAGGGTCGCCTTTTGAGTGTCCGTTAATAGAGGTTGACTGTATTTTTTTTCAATAGGC
>NW_027103998.1:0-38811 GCF_902728285.1 Clytia hemisphaerica
GGGCTAAATTGATAACTTGATCCTCTAACGGTAAACAGATGTCTGATACGAGAGCACGTACGTAAATATTCAAAAGTTCCTTCTGGTTTTTAACAGCTAAATCAACTTCATCAGTTCAAGATTTTCCGTTTGTTTCGAATGACATAATGTTAACCGATTTCTTGCCCCACTGTACGTAACTTAATCGTTCTCTGGCTTCCTTGCTAATGTAACTTTGTTGACTGCCGGTGTCGAACATAAGTCTCAAATTCTCTGATTTCTTTTCATCCGTTGAGCTGACTTGGGCTCTAGCTGTTTGAAGCAAAACTGGATTGGCTGTTTTCGTATAGCTGATGTTAGCAGTTACTTTCTTGGGTTCCTTCGTCTCAGAGTCCTTACTGTCCTTATCCTCCTGAGGTTTCTCTTGATCCTGACTAGGCTGATAACAACAAATTGACGTATTGTGTCTACCTTGACATTTTTGACCTTTTCCAATTTTTCCTGCACTTGCCTGCTGAATGTCCAGTTTTCATACAAACAAAGCACCTAGACTCTTTCATTAAAATTGACTTTCTCACTTCGGGTTTTGTAATAATATCACAGTTTTTGAGTAGTGATCCCGCCGACAGAATATGCATAATAAATCAGTTTTCTCTTTTCCTTTTTGATCAGAGTTACCAGAATTTCCCGAATTTTTATATCTATTTCTGTTTCCTCCCCTCCCGACGAGAGATGAGCAGTATAACCAGAATCACGCAAATTTTCTCCAGAAGAAACTTTTTCTCTAGCACACCATTCTTTTTCAAGTTCGTTCATATGTCTGTCAATTCCAGACATCTTCAAATTTTCTGGATAAAACGAGTTTTTATCTTGAGGGAGTTTCTCCATAATAATTGGATAAGCATTGTCCCATAAGTTGTACTGTCGCAACCTAAAGAGTCCAAACTCCTTATCTCAGTTTCAATTTTGTCAAAAAGATTCCGCAAACTTTAACATTTTTCGAATCAATAAACTCTAAGTCTAACAGTTTTTTGACATGAGAGCTACTAACAAGTTGTTTATTACCAAAAACGTTTTTCGAGCATTTCTTTTGCAGTTCATAATTTTGGTGAGATAATGCAGGCCTTTCACACATCTTAGGGCCTCATCAGAGAGATAACTAATCAAATAGTTCATTTTTTTTCAATGGCAGATAGATCAGGATGTTTGTCTATCGCCTCCGTGAAGATTGTTTAAAACTTCATATTCTGTAGGTTCACCGCTGAACCCTTTAATGACGAAACGTGGCAGTTTCACCGGTACTCTTTTGCTCTCTCTGAATCTGTTGTAAATGAGTCACTGTCTTTTACACTAGCCTCTGGCTTTTTCTTATGTTTTGCAATAAGTTTTTCAACACCAAAAGTTTCTTACTGTATTTCACCTCTTCTTGGTCGACACTGTTCCGATCGGCAATATAGTCAGCGTCTTCTTCAAGCATTTCTCCAATTTGTTCACTAAGGTCCAAATATTTGTTATATTTGTTTTGCAATAAAGTTTGTTTATTTTCCAAATCAATCAAAGTATCTTCATCAACAGTTTTTAAAGCAATGATCGAAGCCTCAAGCTCTTCGAAATAATTTTTCATGAAATTTAAACAGCCGGTACGTGTTCTCTTTTTAGTGGTAAACGACATTATGTACAACTTTTTACAACGAAACTCTGGACCAAAATGTTCTTCGTGAAACTATATACATTCAATATTTACATCCAGAAAACAAAACCATGAAATCAAAACAAACCAAAACCATAAAGTAACAAGCCAAACCATAAATAATTTCTTATACTTTATAATTTCTCTACTTTTATTTTTTGTTTTTAATATCCGGTTCGTGTGTACCAAAATGTTCAGACTAATAATTTGAGATAGTATAGGTCTTTATGACCGTCTCCGATGAGTCTTTCCGAGCAACTAAAATATAAATACAAAAGAGGACTGTAAAAAATAAAAGAGCGGGTCACGTGCTAATCACGTGACCCGTGACTACTTATAGTTATATAACTCATCTTTGTTCTTCACACTGAAAGGCTCATCTCAAAATGTATAACTTAAAAATCTAAAATGTACCGTGGTGATCATTTTTGATATGTTTTCAAAATGACAACACAATAGAACAGAATTAAAATCGCAAGATTATCTGTTTCCAAGCGACTTTTGCACCACGTGTCATAAAAAAAAGATACAATTAAAATCACTGACGTAACAAAATCCTAGAAAAAATCTGAATGTTTTAATTTTGTTTTGATTTTGCATCAGACTGGAAACAGGTTGTTTTCAAATCTTGTAACTACTTTTTTAGGTTGACGTTTTAGTTCCTAATATCGAGATGGGAGAAAATTATAATTTTGAACATTGAACAAATTATATTAAATTCTATAAAATATCTTTTCTATAACTTCGACTATTCTTTGAAATTGTTAACAGTATTCGGTAGCAAAAAAATACAAAATTGATAGAAATTGTAAGTAATATCGTTATGAAAAAATTATAAATTACAATTAATGCTAGGTATATTTATAAAGAATATAAAAATTGCTTATCGTGGAAACCTTGAAATTGCTAAAATTCATAAAAAACCCTAAAGATGGTTCACAAAATTACAACAGAACATGCTTTAAAACACCCCCTTCTCACAGACCCACTGGAACCCCTTCCCACTTGAAAAATTGTCCAAAATATCGTCCCCAGTGGAAGATTATCCTCCAATTTTTGTCCCCACTGAAAATAATCAAATAAACCAATCCTCACTACAAAATATGATGCTCTTTTTCCAACCCCCACTGAATTTTCTGACTTGAAAACAAAAGAATTGAAATCACCAGCCATAAAAAATATGGGAATATCAATCCCCATCGAGTTTCAGTCCGTTATTTCTATCCCCACTGGCTGAAAAAATCCTACCGGGTCTGAGAGAAGGGGGTGTTTAAAAAAATTCTTGATGAAAAATCTATGGATGCTTTGTTTAGGTTTGGTTGAGACCCATATTACGACTTTTAAAAAAAGAATTTTCTAATTATTTCTTTTGAATTCGTGTTTTTGTCCTTTAATCCTTCCTGTGAGTGACAGTAGGCAAGATCTCATCCCTCAAATTCATTGCTTGTAGAATATTAAAATGGTCAAGGCAAAGACTTTCACTTGAGACAGAACTTGGAATTTCAGTGAACTTTTTTTTAGTTTTTTTAGTTTTTTTCAATTTCAGACCAAAATAGTGGTAAGGAAAGTGCTTGGATAAATACCTTGTAAGGGTAGATATACGGATCGGTGAATTAAAGGACATGCATACGATGATCTCATACTTGCTATTAAAAAGAACACTATAACCAATCATCAAAGACCAGCTTTCATTCCTCTTTGCGCATTCTGCTCTTTAAAAAGGTTTCTAATCAAAAACACTTGGAGTCCTCCAACCATGATCATCAAGAAGCATGAAGCTCCGGAAAACCATTGAACTAATGTCATGTTTGCATTTTGTAAATAATGGTGTCGAGCATATCGTGCTCTGAATCTCGTCTGCATTTCTTGGATGGTTTCAAAGATCATTTCAATCTTATCCAACGATTTCTAAGAGTGAAATGAAGAAAATTAAAAATTTGAAAGTTAAGAAAACTTTATACTTTCTGAGAAATATTTGTTCTTTTTTTAAATATGTCAAAGTCGAAACTCGTAAAAATGTTAAAATTGGTATATAATGTACTATTCGGAATTTCTTTCGTACTCATTTACTTAAAATCGTTAAATTGTTTTTTGATGTTAAAGTCGAAACTTGTAAAAATGTTATGATTGGTTTTAGAGGGCTTCACTTACTGCAATATCCTTAGTATTATCAATCTCGTCTTTTTCTAATTGCATCTGTTGAAATAATTCTGCATGATCTACTGTTGTCCCATTGTGTTCATCAATACCCAAATCAAAATATACAACTTTATCAGATCTCAAGCTGAATGTGTTATCCAAGCAAACTTTGTATGCCCCATTTTCATCAATTTTGATTTCAGTACTTGTTTCTGTGACACTTTGCTCGTCTAAGATTATCCTGCCAGTTGGCGATAATACTAAAATATGGATATCAATGTGCCCTCCACTTAAGACCTGGTCATAATAAAAAAATAGAACACTTTTAATCAATTTTAATTTCTATTTCATTTGCCTTTTGAAACTTTCATCCTAACTGCTAACGTCACAAAAGCAGCAAAAAAAATCCATGTTTACAACTCAAAACACTAGACTTTTGGAAATAAGGGTACAAAAGGTCTTGATAAGGGTACAAAAATTCACAAAATCACAGTTTTTTTCTTAATAGACCTAGCTAAAAAAGATTAAGAGTTTCCAGAAAGATAAATCAGCAAAACAAAGACACCAAAAAAGCAATATCATTGATTACCTGAATTTCAAGGTCCATTCTATCTCCAACTTTCAATTCACGAAAGTAACAATCTGACCTTCCAGCTGGAACAAGTACAGAAATTCCATCTTCCATTTCTGACAATGTCAAGCATATCATACTGATCAAAACAATAAGCTTTTTCATGATTATTGAAGTGTGTGTATTTCTAAGTATGTTTAATTTTTGTAAAAGCTTGTATAATTATTAAAAAATAAAGTATTATTATAGAAAGTACACCCAGTCTAAAGCTAATCACAACACTTGGACTTAGAAATTTTGCGGTAAAGCGCAAATTATTGTCAAAGTAGGATTTCTGAATGAGTCTAAAAAGTTTTTGAATAGGAATTAAGTACTGTTAAACCCATTTAGTTGAAGTAACCTGCTTATATTTAAGATTATTATTCACCAAATTGTGAAAGGTTGAGGCGTTTCCTGGAAATATGGGCTCTGGAATGGTAGGAAAGGCCAGATGCCAGTCTCATTTTTTTACATATTCTGTCCTTAAAAATAAAGAAACAGTCATAAAATGTCATCTGTTGATGGAAATGACCTGAAATCTTTTTCAGTTATTCCCCTAATGTCAATGATTAGTTGGCTAGAGAAGATCAACCAATATTTTGACAAAAACTATACTGTTAGAGCCCTTAAGTGGGCCTGATTTAGCATTTTAAGAGGGAGAAAACAACGAAGTTAAGCAAATTTTCAATCGATCATATCTTTAAGAGACTTCAAAAGCCCACTGAGATTTTTTGAGGCTATAAACAAGACCTACTAAGGAAGCCTTGCTGAAAGTTTCAAAAAAATTTGGTGTTGCCTTAAAAAGATGCGCCATCTTGAATTTTGCTCCAGGTCTGCCAAAATAGCAATTTTTTCGGCCATTTTTTACGGTTACGCAAAGATGGGTATCCTGAAAATGTTATTTTTGTGGCCAAAACCCACCAGTAAACCACTCCAGGTCAAAAGTTTACTTCAAAAAAGTCCCAAGGACCATCAGCAGCCAGCTAAAAGTGCTTCCATACCCAGATTACGCAAAGTTTGAAGCCCTCTACAGGAGGTGCTAGAGATTTTCGGGGAAAATTTTGGAGACTCAATTTGATTTTTTCTGATTCCCTACAAAAAGTTTTTGAAATCCACTGTAAATCAGCTTTCTAATGTACTTGAATAAAAATTCATTGGCTTTCAAAATCTGCTCCCCACCAGAGTTCATGATTTTCAGGGGTCAATTTTCGCTTAGTAGCCTATCTTTGAGACGCTGTATCTTAAAAACTACTTTGCGATATCAAGGTGAGATTTTCAGGGTCTTATTTTCTTTTGTGATAGATCATTTGGTCTAAATTTCAGCAAAATCCAAGAGGGTAAGGTATCACACCCTGAAGACTCTTAAAAAAATGGCTCTAGTATATCTCAAATTATGATAATTTGAAGCTTGCAAGAAGCTGGCTAATGATGTAACATTGCAATTTTTAAAAAAATTGGCTAAGGATTTCTAAAACAGCTGTGAGGTAATACTTACATAAAAAATGGTACATTGGCATCATTAGGGGGTTGAAGGGGATGTTATTGGCAATGCATTTGGGTTAAAAAATTGATTGGCTAATGGTGTAACAAGGCTTAAAGGTTGCAATGTTCTGTTCCTTTTAAGCCAGATTTTGTTGATTTATCAATGAATCCTTTATCAAAAAGCAGACTTCATGCTATGTTTGAGACAATATTATGACTTTACTGACAAATAATAGGACAAACCGGCTAATATTGTAACATGTTACTTCTTTAGCCATTACCTTTGGTTTAACGATGTGCAATCTCCGCAAATAACAACAGCGGGTAGTTAACACACTAAAGTTTTATTTCCAGACCTTGCTTTAATTATTTTCACCTGAAATAAAAATTTAGGTCATTTTTAATGAAAATGTTACATTTTTAGCCATTTTCAGCAAAATAACCTAAAAATCCAAATTCTTTCAACTCTAGTGCCTTTGGACCTGTGTTACCTTTTTACCCCAGAAATTTTATTGATCTAGAAGCTATTTTGAAGGTTTTATCAACAAAAAATGATTTTTTCATATTTTTTGAATGTCACAGGGCTTGCCTTTTTTTATGAACATGTCCCCTTGAGATTGTGAATTGCTAAATTGAAATTTCTTTCAATTTAATCTCTATTTCTCCTAAAAACCCTTCTTTTCCTCTTTTTTCAGCTAAAACATAATTGAACAAAAATGGGTTGTTTGCTAAAGCTAATTCTCGCCAAAATTTATTTTCTTAGAGGCCTATAAATTTGAGAATTTTTTAAATCGAAATTGAGTTCGACTATTGAATAACTAAGGCCAGGCCCAATTGATAGTTTGGTTCATGTCCTCCGACCGACTCTAAATTTTTGAGAAAATGTGTTTCACTTTGAGTCGGAATAATCAAATAAATTTTCCTCCTTTTCACATGATAACTATTTCTTAGTCGCAGGAGGCTCATTTTCGCAACTATAGGCGCTTTCAATTAGCACCCGTCAGCACCTTGAACTGACTAATCAATTCCCCTTACATGGCATGGGCTGACCCGGGCGAAGGTTCATTCACTTGCCAAGTGAACCGCTCCGAGTGGGAATTGAACCTCAGTCGATTGTGCAGCAATCAAGGTCAATGACCACTATATACCACAGCGCCTAAACCTACATCTCTGCAGTTCTCTATTAACTGACTGCTTTGATTCTTCTATAAACAACATCCACTTTGCGCACAGAACATGTCCTGGTGTAACCCGTACTTAAAAACAAATATAAAGCACCTAAAAGCAGAGAGCCACAGCTATATTCCTTTAAGCACACACCGCAAACGCCTAAATTTCCAAGTGTAGAAGTTATCTTGCGGTCACAGCATATGCCTTTGTGGATCCGGGCTTTAGGCTATTTCTTTACATTTGCGGTTGGATTCCAGGATTGCACGTTTGCTTGAGGAATTAAAAAAATTGAGGTTTTTGGTGGGAAAATGAAAAAAAGGTCCAATTTTAGCTACCAACCAATCCATTTCTCAAAGCTTCTAGGACACGAACCAAACAATTAATTGGGCCTGGCCTAATTACTCCACATACATTACTTTTCCTCAGCCAATAAAAACATGATAAATTATCTTGTCTCTATCTCTAGTTATTCAAAAGAGTGTCACATTCACCAAAACATCTACCGTGAGTGGTCTTAAATCCGACAGCCCTGCCTAAATCTGATGGGGTCTTTCAAAGATACAAACTAAAATAAAAACAAACCTATCGCTGTGACACAATGAAGATACCAAAGTGTAAACTAAACTGAATGATTTGATACACTGAACCAATGGAACCAAATAAATTTGCTTCTTATACAAAACATAACTTTTTATTACAAAATTGTTAACAAACGATTTAAAAGAACGATTGTCTAGAAATTTCGATTCCCTGATTTTGTATAAATCTCTCTTCTGACGAGCAAAGAATTGAAATACAACGACACTTATGCGACCGCCATTAGGAAACATTGCCATGACAAGGGAAATAATTGCTCAATTAATGACTTTAAAATTGTTGGACACGCATCAAATAAATTTCATTTGAGACTCAAAGAGCCATTATTAATTTCACACCTGACATTATTAACGTACAGAAAAAATTTATACCTTTGTACCATCGACTGCTCTAACTTGGAACGATTGGTTAAAAAATGGAACTGTTGATATTCTGGCCTGTATTTTCACTTACTGTTAAATCTCTTTGACGACAAATTTGTTTTCATAACTATTACTAGCCCTGGTAATTCAGCTTATTTTGCCTCGTCATTTTTTCTGCCGCGGCAAAATGCTCTTTATCAAATTTGCTGAGGCAAAACAGCATTTTGCTGCGGCATTTTTTTGTTTATTGAATTTTGACTTGAGAAATATATAGGAGTATACAGCCTATGTCATCCAAAGTACTAGACGTCTCCTAAATGATCAGAAAACAAAGAACTTAAACGATTTGGCACTTTTGAAGTTTCTTTGACTTTATTAACATTTTTCAGAAAATTTACCGCGGCAAATTTGCCGCGGTAAACAAGGAATAATCAAATTTACGGTAGCTTTTACAGCGGCATTTGCCTCGTGCCAGCAGAAAAACAATGATAAAACCATGCATAATTATTACAATATGCATGATACGGTAATTATGCAAGGCTCTATCTTTGTTTTTATGGCTGGACTACATAATTATTCAACAGGACGTCTTCTTTGAAAAAAGGTCTTTTGGGCCTGGCCAAAGATATATTCCAGATTTTCCACAAAAAATTGATTTTGTATTGGAAATCAGGAGTTTCAATTGTTTTGTAGCTACACTACAGTACCGTGAAATCGGATAACTTGCATCAGTAGGCTAACATGCATATAATAGCCCTGAAATGAAAGACCTGGCTGGTCATTAAAAATACAAAGTTAAATCAAAACAAGAATGGTAGAGTAGAGCTGCGAGCGGAGCTGCATTTTGATGCAGTTGTATTTTAATGACCAGCCAAGGCATTCATTTAAGGGCTATGCATGTTAGCCTCCACTGATGCAAGTTTTACCAGATCTCACGCTCACGGTAGATAATTGTGGAAATCCCAGGAATTTCAAAACAAACATTTTACCTCAGAAATCTGATGTTGTCTACTCCTGTAAAAGACTTTAAATTAGAGAGCCCAATTTGTCATTTCTGATTGTTTTATAAAATTATAGTGGACTATATGCTTACTTAGCTACAAGTTCAAAAACACGACACTGCTGAATTTATTCTCTTCTGGTACTACTGTGGGGGTACTGCTGTGGTACCCTACCTTCACCACATAATATATCATACAACCCTGAGGAAAGAAAGAAATCTCACAGGTGAGAGCTATCAATTAAAAAGGAACACAATTTCTTACCAGAATGGGTATGTCGAATAGTATAATATACAGGAAAAAATCTGGAAAAAGTCATTAACAAAAATCTGTTCATTTTTTACCAAAAACTTCGGTGATCGGGATGATAAACCGGGCAATAGTAAACGGGGAAAACTTATCCGAATTTGGTTTACACCGCGGGAAAGTAGGAAAAAAGCGCGGGAAAAGTTTGTTTTCGAATATGAATGCATGATGCACGGGATTCTATGCTCTGTGCTTTTCCAGGCTACTCTGTGCTGTGCTATCTTTAGGCCACTCTTTACAAATCACTGACATATTTTGTTTTACTTTTAGCAAAAAAGATTCTTTATATGATATGTTACAGATTTCTTTATCTCATTAAAAAAATATTCCGATTTCTGAAATGGAGCGGAGGTATCATTTGTTTACCCCCTGGTGTGTTTGCCTTGTGGTGTTAATGTTTGGGCTCACTCAGCAGATTTAAAATAGCCAGGGAACAGGCTTAATTCCATTTTCAAAAAACAACCTCTCGTATCAGTAAAATAAAAAAGTGCGGAGCTATATGTACGCGATTGCGTCCAAGATTTTCCAGCGTTTTCTAAATTTTGTAAATGATTGTGTCATAACTGACTGCAACCCATACCAACCCTCAAACCGCATTCAAAAAACTAAAGCTCAAATCAACATGTACAAAACAGCCAAAACTAACATAAACGACATTTGAAAAAAACAAACAAAAAAAACACGAATTAATGAAGAAATCAAAACAACGTAATATAGAAAACGATGAATTCGGGATATGACAAAATCACGTCAATGTGTTGTTTGGTTATAAGTCTCTATAAGTAGAAATTATATGCACCTTTTGTCAAAACTAGAAGTGTTGTTACGCCTGTGAAACAAAAGCTGTGCAGGATTAAAGATCATACTGTGAAGATGCCGTCATCAGAACTGAATAAAATAAACAAGAAACTCGATTTGTATATTTTCCTATTGATCTATTCTTCTAATTGAGTAATAGCGGTGTAGTTATCCCGTGTCGTATTTACTTTGAGTTTATAATTAGTAATTAGTTAGTTAATCCTATGTTGTAATGAGTTAATCACAGTGTTAATTGTTTTTGAATAGATGCTAGCTGTTTAATGGGGATGTACCAATGGTGATGCTTTCTTCTTAGAGGAGCAGAGAGAAAGGCTTTTTTCCTTCATATTAGCGTACACGCGAACCCTCAAAGAAACTATCCTTTGCATCTAGTGAGGATGCTAAGTTGAAGTTCAAAGTTCGGCCTTTTACGGAATCTCTTCTTTGAAAATGAAAGTTTTCGTCAGAATTTGAAAAGTTGTTTTGAAAAGAATTTTCTTCAAAAAGGGAACTATTTCGTTGCACTCGTCCATATACCCCAAACAATAACATATTATTGACAATATATCCCATTATATTAACGCCTGTGTGGACCAAATCCTACAATGCTGGACAAAAGGTTTGTAGACTTCTGCAATATTTGCAAAATACTTCAATATCGATCAAAAACAAGTTCCCAAGAGGCTCTAGGTGCTTTCCAAACCCATCCAAACCCGTTCAAAGTCTTTCGGAGTCACACACTGCAGTCTAACCACAAGGGCAAACCTAACTGGCTTACACCAGTATCAAAACGCTGATTTTATGCTTGTGGTTCCCTCAAAAGCAATTCAAAAGCAATGCAACGACTTCAAAAGTGTTTTTCTTAACTTCCATCCCCTTTCAGACACATTGAAGAGTCATTTTTCTCATCATTTTTCACTGAAATTCCATTTGTCTACAACCTTTTGTCCAGCATTGTAATCATTTGCATTAGGACGGCAGGTCGAACGCACCACAAATTGCTGTACCTCAATATGTCTATGATATACTTTAATACTGTTTCAAATTCTAAACTAGAAAACAGATTGGACATCAGAGAGAGCCATTCTCTGTGAAGAAGATAGCTCTATACCGATTTTCCAAGCTTTTTGCCAAAAGCAATGTTACACAATTGAATCAACGGAAACATCTTCATTTTCGCAGTTACTTGGTTCAGAAGTGACTTTGACCTGTCTGTCTACCTCTTCGAATAGATTTATATTTATCAAACATTAAAGACTTAGCCACATGTAAAGCATAAATTACGTTGCTGTAATTTTACAAACAAATTCGAATAATTAGACTGTGGAATAGATTTAGTATTGTTGAGATGCAATATATGAAAGAAACGTAAATTCACTACAGATACAAATAGCATTTACTCGTCAATTAACTGAATCCAATAATAGAAATATAATCTTAAAATCTAATCCAGATAACTGCATACCACAAATTTGGGAGAAATCGTACCTCAATTTTCTGATTATCAATAATACATATAAACTACTCCATACAAATTAACATACAATCTTGCAACAATTTAACGAAGTAAAACATCATTACAAGCTGTCCGATAAAACAGGCCCGGCTGAAAAATCACAAAAGTGGCTGAAGGATAAAATTCGCTAGGAATTTGAGAAAAAAATCTCATTTTCTCAAAGTTTCCCTAGTCTCCCAGGTCCTGTCGGGCCTGTTAAAAAGATACATACTGTAAAACAATCCCGAAACAGATTATTTTTTCAGAGAGCGAGATTGTCCATTCTATTTGTGTTTTATGATATCTAAATTGCTATGCCTTTGTGACTAAGTGCCTCCGGTACGTTTGCCGTACGCACTTCATGTCTTCATTATTTTAGAAGATATTTTTTCCTGTGTTATACAAATCTAAAAACGCCATGTAAATGTAAAACAATTTAAAACAACATGAAATAAGTAAAAATAGGCAACTATAGGTTTTTATAAGAATTTCAAAAAGTTTTTTAGCTGTCTTGACTTTTTGAGTATTTTATTTATAGCATGTTCTTATTTTTTTTGCCTCGAAGCCTTACGTTTCTTACATACATATTTTTCTCATTCAAAAAAACGTGCAGCCTCGCTGAGAGCTTCGCTCAAACATTGAATATAGCATCTGAAAAGTCTCTTAATATTTTCATCCAGGTCATGATTGATCTGGTGACAATTATAAGGTTAAAACCAACCTAGCATTCCAGGAATATACCACTTATACCAGGGGTTTTGCTTTTTTTTTTGGTAGGCTGGCGAATTCTTAGCAAGCGCAGTGTATTGATTAGCGGTAAATATGTACTTGAGGCCTTGAACCAGCAAAACTCACCGTTTGCCAGGCCTAAATAAGACCCCTGTCTACCCTCACCCCCCATTTAACCAAAAGTTACATCATTAGGAGATGAGATTTTGGTTTTTTCTCTAGTTCTCTCCAGTCATCACGCATCTTCACACTCACTAGATGTGGACAATGATTTCTGGTAAACCTGAACCCAATCCTTTTGTGATGTAATGGTTGACTTGGTAGTGACGCGATTCCTGGAAGGTTTGAATACTTGTTGTGATCGATAAAAGTGCGGATGGAGAATATAAATTTCAAGGAAAAAACAGACCAAAATACTCGCAATATTGAAGAAAAGTCTCTCCTAAATTCGACAAAGTTTTTCGAAACGTAAAGTTGGTTTAAAAAAGACTGAGGGGATAAAGTCTAGCCTATAAGGGAACTTGATTAAGTTTTTAACTTTACTAAAAGTAGTATTTGCAACAATATTGCGAACTACATTCCTGTGTTATCGGTATAATTAAATCATTAAATCGTCATTGAACATACACGTACACATTATACTTAATTTGCAACCACTAAAATTAGCTCAGTTATCGAGTTTGATAAGTGAGTTAATAGGAGGACGATGCTCATGGTAGTTAGCTGAAAGATTATTTCTGAAATTAACTACAAACTAATGACCTTTCATTACTTCGATAACATAATCTTTCAGAAATGAAAGGTTACTATTTTACTGTCACTGCGACAATTTCAAGCAATAAAGTCTTAATTTATTACCCTTAAAAGCCGAAATCAGCCGCTCCCCCAATCTCGTCCCCGTGTATCCCAGGCTTTATTTACGTTATTGATTGACGCCAGAGGATATATTATCTAGCGCTATCAGAAAGCATCAAAAAAGTTGATATGTCACAGGGAGCGAGGTTGCCGCTCCCCCTGAAAAAAATTACGTCTCCTTATTAGCCCTATGTGGGGAGGGGGGTAAGTTTGTGCGAAATAAGGATCAGAGGCTATGAAAATCTACAAACTCTTAAAAATTCATTCTATAACTAGGCTATAGAGAGTGTTAGTGTTTTAGTTTCTGTATTGAGCCTTTTTGACCTTTCAGAGCAAATTATTTAATGTCTCTTGGTCCTTTCACCCATTTATACCGCATCTAAATCAAAGCTTGCTTGTATAGTTAAAATCGTATCTTTATGACTACAATTTCCATAAGAAGTACAGAGTATTTTATAATTTTTGGACAATTAACAGCTCCATTTATTTGCTTCATTATAGCCCAACCAGTTTCCCTATAATTTTTAAGTATGAACCTTCTTTAGTGTAATGAAAACGATCCAATGGTACAGTCTCATGGTCTGTCATTATTGTCCGTTGTCTTTCAAGATATCGTATATCGATATATCATCTATGAGCTCGAATTGACATTTAGTCACTGGTCACGTGGTAAACTTTAGCCCAATTAGCCTCCGTCTCAGAACGCGGTCAGAAAATTTTGCGGATAATGTCACAGCGAAAATGCATCCAGTGAAATGTGAGTAATGTATCATGATTCAAGTCGACTGACATTATAATACACATAATACATGTTACAAGTTCTGCCTACGGATTCTCAATCTCAGCTATAATAAAACTATAACATGTTAGTAGCAGACCCGACTGACCAATGTTATGTAGCAGGTTGGAACACGAGTTTCTGCTGGAAAGATGCAGTTTGTTTTCAAGTTAAATCTTTAAAATAAAACAAACTGTGTGGGTTTCTTTACTTCCAAACAACCTATCAATAGTTTTGGAACACTCCATAATAAAGGAAGATGGCTCTTCTTGTGGATTGACTTTCTGATACCCCATATAAACACGACGTGACATGAAAGTGAAGAGACATGATTTGTTGGTTTTTGTTTGATTTGTTGACTCATATATCTCATGGCAAATGGGATAGGAAATGACTTTTCATGTATTTCTTGGCTCTACATATGATACCTCTAACTTTGAACACCTCCAGAATGTTGAAAAAAGCATTTTACGAGATCAGTTTTAATTATAATTTTCATGGAAATTTTTAATCGACAGATTTGGCTTTGGCGTCAGTTTTGTTTGGTTGATGTTTGGTATGGCAATGAAATGCCACACAGTCACTCTACAAATGATGCCTCCAGCCATGATTGGTATCAGAATGTTGGAAAAAAGAACATTTTACGAGAAATTGTTGATAGAAATTATATTGACTTATTTTTACAATTTTGGCGGTGTGGGTTTAGTTGGTTGATAATGTTTACACTGTGGGATGGTTTTCAAAAAACTGTTATATTGATTGTTGTTTGTTGGAATTGATTACCAAAAAAAAAGAGAACCTTTTTTTGATAAATACTTACTCTCGGGTACCTAATAGCCGTCCCCCCCGCTAATTAATTTTTCGAAAATTTTCCACCCAGGACATTCTTATTCCAACCCCCCCCCCCGCTTATTAATTTTTGGGAAAATGTTTTTGAAAGTTCCCTTTTTTGTCTTAATTCTGCTGTATTAGCCTCCTTTTCAAACATTTTCCACCCAGGACATTTTTATTCCAACCCCCCGCTTATTAAATTTTGAGATTTTTTCCAACCCCCCTGCTTATTCCAACCCCCCCCCGGCTATTAGGTACCCGAGAGTAATTTTTTTCATGAATCGAAAAAACCGTGTGAATAGTATGTCTTGTAGTAACCAATGCAGTGTCTGTTTTCACATTTTGAAAGCTCTATACCTACTGAATTGAAGCTCTGACTAGCTCTGTTTTTAAAACTTTGAGCCATGTTTTTTTCTTTGTTGCTATTAAAGATAGATTTTTAAATTGTCGTAATGTAAATTTATGGTAAAGTTTTAGTTTTTGAGTTTAGTTCATCAGTAGTACATACAGTAGTATTTTTTCAGTAATCCTTTCTTGTAAATATAGTAACATTTAACCAGACTCATTGCCCTCATTATATTCGAATTTATATTTTTTTAGGACTGATAAGTACATATTTTTAAACACCAAAACAAAGCAAACAACATGCCAGTTCTTTCTGGACAAATATACATGTATACTTTATTGTGTGCTTGGAGTTCTTTTTTAATCAACCCTCTCAACTGCTGATCTTTCAACTATCATTTAGGAGTATAGAATGGGCTTCCATAGTACCATTTTCTCTAAGTATTTTGTGCAAATTTTCAACAAAGTAGACTTCTTGACTGTCCTTGTCCCTTATGTTAAAGTTGTTCTGATGGAGGACATTGCTATTTTTGGTAGCCTTCACATATCAATAAGGAGCTTTGGTGTAAATGTTTCTTCTGATGAAATTATACTAATCTGAAACTATTAGGCCTTTATGAACTTTCTAGAACAATAATCTTGCTCCAATCTTGAGAAACACTGGAAAAATAGGTTAGCATTCCCTGCCATAATTTCACAGATTTCCTCTGCTTTCTGCTTGAAAACGCTGTCGTATAGCCGAAAACGAAAGTGAAACTGTGAAAACGTCCGCAAATTCGGGCCCAGTCCTCTTCCGAGACGGAGGCTAATAGTCGTATAAAGATTACCTCACTTGGGGAGTCTCAATCAATTGCATAAAGAAAGAAGAACGTCACGTGGGTAACCACAACCAATCATTGTAAGAGTATCACGTGATCAATGTCAACCAATCATTGCAAAGATAAGAATATCATGTGATCACCCTCAACCAATCATTGAACAGAGGGATGCGTCACGTGATTTGGTAAGCTTGTAGGAGACCAAACAGGGTACCGAGGAAAGCCATCGTTAACGTCATGCAAAATACAAACAAATCGAGGTGAACGTCCATCATATCATGTATCATCTGAAATATAGAAGAAAGAGGATACATTTGACGCTCTCTAAGACCATGTTCTTTTTTGACGTTTCGAATTTTGACGTTCACACTAGTTTCGGAACCGTTTCGTTTCGGAATGATACGAAACCGTAACGTCTGAGCATGGCCTAATTCGACGTTCGTCTATTCGATGCACTCCGTTATTCGATAATATTGAAAGTCACCGTCAACAAGAGGCTTTTTTATTTGATAAGTTCCATTATTCGATGAAATCCTAATCCCCCTTGAAAATTGAAATAGAGAGTGTTAGCTGTATTTTTAGTCCACATCGACATTAAATCTATCAATTCAGAACATGTTCTAGTGTGAGAGCGAGAGGGCGAGAGGGCGAGAGGAGACCGGAATAGAGTAGTTTAACAGAAAGTATTACATCAAATTTCTGAAGTCGTCTCTTTACTAAGTAATTTATTTTGACGCCATTCCTTCCATGTAAACTCGACCTTCAGGTTTTTTAGGATAGTTTTAAGCCCTGAATGAATGGGATATGACATAAATCTTATTAAGCTGTATGCTTTTGCTGCAATAATTAATGGACATACACCAAACATGAAAATTAATTAATTAAAAAAGGCATGTGGCTACAATCACGAGTTCACCGTTAAATTGCTTTCTACAAGTGATCGTATGAGCCAATTGAAATTGAAGCCGATCTTTAAGGAGGTAATAACCTCAGAGGCAGTTATCTATGGCGCGCCAAAAGGCTTTTTAATACTAACTTTTTTTTATAATACCAACTTTTTTTTATAATACCAACTTTTTTTTATAATATCAACTTTTTTTTATAATATCAACTTTTTTTTATAATACCAACTTTTTTTATTATAATACCAACTTTTTTTTTATAGTACCAACTTTTTTTTTTGTTTTCATTACACCAATTTTTGTCTCGCTTACTATGCGTGTATAATCGATCAAGTGTAGAAAGAGTCTTAGCGCGATTACACCTAGCCTGGAGACCACTTAAGGTTTTTTGATAGACTGGATGATGCCATTTCACAGTCGCAAAGCGTAATGGGTAATCAGGACCACTGCACGCTGATGACGACTTATTATTGGTCCAAAGTTTTGAAAAAATTTAAAGATTTTTGCGTCTAGCCAACCGGAAGTCGTTACTAGAGCGCAACCAGTCCTGATTACCCATGATTCATTTCGAGTGTGAAATGGCCTATTTGTTGCCAACCAAAATCCATCAACCGATCCAGACCCTTTTCAGCAGAAATTCAAAGTTTCCATGGAGACGGCAAAAAGTTGCGCTTGAAATCGAAAGTGCCTTCTCGTCTACTTTACTCAACTCAGCGTTTACTCAACTTACCCTTTACCCAAGCAGCCAACAGCCAAGTCAAGGACAGGACATACATGACCATGTGCCTCATGTAGATTTTCCAGTGAAGAACTGTAAAGGCCCGTCTACATGGTGAAAAAAGAAAATCGACTAAGCGAGACCAAAAAAATTGATATTATAAAAATGAAAGTTAGTGTTATAAAAAAAAGTTGATATTATAAAAAAAGTTGGTATTATAAAAAAAAGTTGCTATTTAAAAAAAAAATCTGATATTATAAAAATGAAAGTTTGTATTATAATAAAAAGTTGGTATTATAAAAAAAAGTTGATACTATAAAAATGAAAGTTGGTATTATAAAAGTGAAAGTTGGTATTATAAAAAAAATTTAGTATTATAAAAGAAAGTTGATATTATAAAAAAAAGTTATTATTAAAAAGCCTTTTGGCGCGCCATAGTTATCGGAAGAACAGCAGTCATTAAAATATAGATTGTCATCGGAAAATTACGCCGATACCGTCCCCGATTCTTTTTTTTGAATCCCTTAGAGTAAAGTGTCCTAACGGGTATAACAGAGTCCTCCTGGCGGTATGATCTGGTGGTCCTTTTGCTGGAGGTTAGGAACCTTTACTTTTGTACTATTTGTTCGTGTTACCTACACTTTCGATAAAAAAAAACAAAAAACAAAAAAAAACAAAAAAAAACAGAGACATGTCATTTGAGATGAATGGTGCTAAAAAAAATCTGTAAAAGAGTGTTTCACATGTTTTATTGTAGTGTAACTGAGGCAACGAAATTTCTGTAGATATCAGATACATACCGGGTGCAGCAGAAAAAACTTTGGACGTTTGGCGAGCCACTGAGGCCGAACAAAGTCTTGTTTAGACTCAAAACCACTTTTATTAGAAAGAGGACATGCTAACTTAAATTTTGCGGTATAACTTTTTAAGTTTGGTCAAGTAGTTGTCAAGTTATAAGCTTTTGAAGTCAAAATTCACTTTTCGAAAAGTGTAAAAAACACGTAAAAAAAGGTGTATTAAATTTATGCAAATAATGAAAAAATAGCTCAGTATTTGACTTATTTAACGACTTTTACGACATAATTAATTGTTAAAATACTTTTAAAAGCAGTTTTCGTTTACAACATAGTCAGTTTTTAGTAAATAGTCAGTTTTTAGAAATATTTGAAAAAAATTCTTATCGAAAACGCTTAAAAATGCTTAATTTAATGCCCTTTTATTACGTGTTTTTTACACTTTTCGAAAAGTGAATTTTAACTTCAAAAGCTTATAACTTGACAACTACTTGACCAAACTTAAAAAGTTATACCGCAAAATTTAAGTTAGCATGTCCTCTTTCTAATAAAAGTGGTTTTGAGTCTAAACAAGACTTTGTTCGGCCTCAGTGGCTCGCCAAACGTCCAAAGTTTTTTCTGCTGCACCCGGTACTTGAGTTGAACCTGCAGCATTGGGTCATTCCATTTTATATCCATACAGGGAGTGGATGAAGATTTCCAGGGGGTAGCCCGAGAAGAATTTCCAGGTGGTCTCAAGGAGTACCCTACTCAAGTTTTCAAAGAGAAAATATTAACGAATTTATTCGAGCTGTGATACTCACAGTACTAAAGGAGTGCTTTTTCATTTCTCCAGGTTTAAAAAGACTGGTTTTAGTTCATCCACCGTCATACTTTAAGGTATGAAAGGGTTTCTTTGCAAATTTTGAATTTTTGAAATCTTTGAAACGATTGAATTGAAAAGGTTCGTCCACCCCCCCCCCCAATGTATGAGTTTTTAATGGAACAGTCCATTCAGATCAGGAGTCAATAGACCTTTACATAAATTAAGTCACATCAACCTCTGCCTCGTTTTGAAACGATTACCAAGGTGATTATGTCCCTTGAGATTTTCAATCAAAAGAGTGCTGAACCTCTGAGATTTTGATTTGCATTATTTTCAAAACAACGCGCTAGTTGGTCGTGAGATTAATTATGAAAAGGTCTTTTAAATTTGCCTTTCGGGCAACGCTTCCATTCAAAGAATAAGAAAGATTCATGTAAAAGTTTGGTGTTTTTCGCGAAAGTTTAATGATTACAATTTTTTTTAAATTCTAATGTCTGAGCATCTAAAGAAAAACTTGATATGCACAATAAAAAAACCGAAAAATTATAATAAACATGCTGCCTACGCTGACTACCCAAAATATAAAGAAATCCCAAACGTAAGTTGCGTAAGTTTTATGTTGGAAATCTGAGGGAGTTTCTACTTCACAAAGAGTTGATATAAAATAACTTTTTAAATTTTGCATGAGTTTGATCAATCAGGTTTCAAAGCCATCGATTGATAATAACTGATCCAGCACAAGAAAATTCATTGAAAGACATCGTGACAATGTTTTTCGCCCCTTTTTTATTGGTGCTCCGTTCGACGTCGTTGTTTCCGTAAACGTGAACGGTGAATTCCAAATGAAACTCGTGTCCACCATGTACTTTACCGTTGTGACGTAAACTAGTGATTTCAAATTCGTCTTCTTCAATACGGACGCGATCTCCGGTCGGTGTATCAAAATTACGGATAGGTACGGAAAATTTCATTCGGGCGACCCAATGGTTTTTGTTTGAAGGTACGGTAAAAACAGCCGTGGCGCGATATCCATCAGTTATGGTCGAATCAATCATAAAGATACGACATTTCGGTAAAACCACCTCGGCAGCTGGCGGTTCAGGACAGATGAAATTCCCGAATTGAATTGACCGGATCCCAATTACTTTCTGTTTCTTCGTTTCGAGACGTCTGTCCGGATGCAGAAGATGTGAGCGCCACGTCAAATCAATTTTGTAATGGTCACCGGTTGACAGACGTTCCATGCGGTCACGGTAAACATCTTTGACGAAAATTGTAAAGTTTTGTTTGTTCCCTTTGTCCTTTTCTTCACGCAGACCATGATTCTCTGAAAATGCAGAAACTTACTTGAGAGACTTAACACAATATACATTGTATTATTATGACATAACAAGTTAATCAAGTTCACTAACAGTGGAGTAGGGTTTAAGACTTCGTCCTCGTTGCAAACATAATTGCGAGTGGAATATTATCAAATGAAAATCATCTAGTCCGTCCATAATTTTAGATAGCAGTAGAAACATGAAGGCTGTGATAAAGGGCATAAATAAGATCGCGATTTTTCCTCGTTGATAAGATTGAAACGTTAAAAAATATTAAAAAATTGAAGGGCATAGAACAACTGAAATAAGATTGATTGATTTTACCTTGTATTAAAATATTGCGCTTTTACACACTTCTATTTATACAGAAAAGTCAGATTACCTTCCCAAGGATGAAGCACGTCCAATTCGTGACTAAACGTGATTTTGATATCTCCGTTTTCAAACAGTTTCCTGTCGTCAGAGCTCATCTTTTGTGGGTTCATTTCTTGCAAGACGGGTAGTTTTAGGTAACCTTCAAATCCTTCGATGTGGTCTCTACAGATGTGGAAATATTGATTGCAAGGATATTCTTGTCTATTCCACATGGCTGAACAACCATTTGCTACTGATGCATTGACCAGAACCAATACAAGGGCTAACAATTTATGTACCATTTTTACTACGCACGCAATCAAAACCGCAACTCTCTGTCCTTTTCTCTTAGTTACCAAATTCAAACGACAGACAGACTGATTCTTAAAGGATGCTAGCCTCAACTTTTAAACTTTCAAAATTAAAACTAAAGGCCTGATAAAGATAATTGGCAGCAAACGGAAGCTTTTCAATTCCCCCAAAGGCATTCCTTATCCTCCATATTTAAAAGAAAATCAGAAATCACCGGCTTTAAATAATCTAGGTTTATTATTCTATAGCTATACAGATTGGAGGAGGTCTTTATGGTTTTATGAAAAGTCAGCTTAACTGAGGAGCTTACAAGGAGCTTTATTTACCGATATGATATTTCCTACACAATGCTATCATCCCTTAAAGAGAAAACGTAAACAAAAAGTTTCCAGCCGAATACATTTGAAAACAAAAAGTGGTACATGTTTTTTTATAAGCACGCTTAAGATTCACCCCGAACCAAGTTTTTCAGTGAAATTTCCGAAATCTTGTAAAAATTCGTTCAGATTTTGGGAGCAGTGGTATGTAGCTAGGGGTGGTGTGTTTTTTTACTTGACCTCTACCAAACCTTTTTAAACTGATAAAAAATGATAACTTGAAAAATATTTCAGGATGGCGTATAAATTAATGTTGATGCTTATAGGAATTCTGCAAATCTGAGCCTTCATATGCTTATAAGAGTTATGCTTATAAAAAAACATGAAGAGTTTGAAACAAACACCTTTGTCACTGTTTATTGCATCCTAGAAGGATGTGCTCAAAATTGTCCCTTCTTCGAGACCTTATTTAGACGATGGTATAGATAGTTATTTTTGTCGTTTTCTCATTGATAAACGGACTCTCCCCAATTTAAGGCACGGCTTGGTGGGCGGCAAGCTTAATGATTGAAACATAGATGTCCACTGCAGGGAATTTTGTTGGATGAGTAGAATGACTAAAAATTTCAGGGTGACGACTAATAAACGACAATATTTGGAATAAATAGATCTATCGGAGTTTTTGACAAAGCGATGCATTGTGGGATTGTCTCGGGGGTATTACAATAGTAATCTCTTAGGAATTGCTAGAGGGAATTCTATACAATGCATCGCTGTTTTAGAAAAATCAAAAAACTCCGATAAGGTCTATTGGAAGCCACGATTTACTAAACACAATCTACCAGTTCCCAACCGGCTTCTGGAAAATATTCTATTCGGGGGGGGGGGGTTTTGAGGATGATTTTCGAGATTGTCATTTAACCCTTTTTTCAAAAATGAAGCGAGCAAAAGGTAAACCTGATGAAATGGGCTATTCCATTAAATTTCCATACATGCGGGTGGACGAATCTTTTCAAGTCAAAAACAAATTTTTGGAAATGTGTGGATAACCCCTGGAAAAAGGCAAAATTTGCAAAAAACCCTTGGAGAAGATTCTTTTTATACCTTAAAGTGAGTGGACGAACTAAAATCAGTCTTTTACCCCGCGGAAATCTTACAATATTTTTCTACCCTACAACTACTATTGGAAATTGCCGATTATTATGAAAATTTATGTTTGTTTAGTGCGTAGGGGTTATAGATCAAGATAATATAATACATTGCAGACAGACTTAGCAGGGATTCGCTAGCGTAATAACACAAATAACGCTTTGCATTTTCATCGTTTCATGATATTTACCATGTCATAACTTCAGACATACGTGGGAAGTATCTTAATCTGTTTTTTCTTTCTAGAAAGCTTAAGAGCTGCTTTCCACAGAGCTTATTAAAGGATTGAATTAAAATGGTCTCCATATGGCGTCTCTAGAGCAAGACCTTTGATATCAATACCCAGATCTACCACATTTCATAATTTTCAACTAAACTTTTAACTCGTCTACTGATGATATATTGATATGAGCCCACCCCATCGGGGAACTGGCCCTACTTAGTATGAATCGCAAACCTCTATAGATAAGCTTCCTGTGTAGGCCGTTTCACAGTCGAAATGAATCATGGGTAATCAGGCCTAGTTGCGCTCAAGTAATGACTTCCGGTTGGCTGGACGCAGAAATCTTAGTAATATCCACAGGAAAAAATCGGTGAATCACATGCGTGTGAAAACCAATTTCCGAGCATGTGATCCTGCAAAAAATCACATGCGTGTGAAAATGCAATTCACAAGCCATCTTTTCTCAACTTAAATGGAGTGTCTGACTAGATCTAAAATCACAAATAGGATTGTTTGTCTTTCTTAGAGAGAGAGGTTTAATACCCTAAAAGTAACTCACTTCTATTCTATTTAACAAGTGAGAAAAGATGGATTGTGAATTACATTTTCACACGCATGTGATTTTTTGCAGGATCACATGCTCGGAAATCAGTTTTACCAAGCATGTGATTTCCATACTTTTTCCTGTGATCAATAGTAAGTCGTCATTAGCGTGCAGTGACGTCCTGATTACCCTATACGCTTTAGGACTGTGAAATGGCCTATAAGAAACTCTTTCACTAGAGGATAAGCAGAAGACTACTCTTTACGATGTAGGACTCCTTTTTCACGTTTAAACGCTGTCCAGTAGCGCTGTCCAGACACTACTAGTCTGTGCACGTGACACACGGTTACTATGATATTTGACGATTGCACTCGAACTACGTAGTAGTGTACGTATACGCGTATACGAAAGAGAGCACAGGGCTTGTCGTGAGCGTATGAGGGATGAGTGTCGCCACACACCTTAATGTCCGGCATATAACCCACAATTTTATATCGCAGACATTGCAACCCTGCAGATGCGAGCTGCCGAGCCATGGTGTATACCACGACCCCACCACGACACTCGAACTACACGGGAGAACGGATGTCCTCGCAGGTGTAGAACCTCTTAAGTGTCTCAGCAAACCATAATGTCTGGAACAATGTGTTAACCTTCTACTACATTTTCCATTAATCGACTTTAGTCCAAATTATCACTTTCAACGAAAGATTTGTATCTTAATGGACATAAGGTTGAGAGCCTGTGTAATAAGAATATCGAAATTAGAATGTGACACTCTCTAAAATTATTAGACACTTTTAAGTCAAAATTTAGAAATATTAGTCGGAGTTTTGACAAACTGACGATGATTTTTCCTCCGTTATCTTTGTTATGATATAGATAAAAGACTTGAGAAGAGTAGAACAACAGAGACTTTTGTCGAAGTTTTGACGTTGTTAGCAAGGTATTCCCAAGTGGTATATCATCAAAATCTATTGTTTCATTTCATGCTTTTAAAGCAGCCTTTTCTACAAAAAAACAATGGAGATGGATGTCCAGTCGTTTATATGTTCATGGTGATAGTAAAGGCAGGGAAAAATGGCGGTAAACGGAAAAAATTCGGCGGGAGAGTTTCAAAGAAGACTGGCAAACTCTACCGGCTGTAAACTCTTTTCGAAAAAAGAGCCGTTTGCTAATTTTTTCGGCTTTGGGCTTATTTCTTAAATAGTGATTTGTCTTAGACTATAACATAGTCTACTACAATGGTTGATTTACATGGAGCTAAGAACCCACGGCCTTCCAAACAGAAACCATAGCGCTCCTACCACTCATACCATAATGTCTTTTAGAATCATAATTCTTATGATAACTCATTCAAAAATATAGAGTTGTGGTTTGAATTAAATTTGAGGAGGCTCCTGAAAATCACTGATTGCGGTACGGAAATCCAAGCAAGAAGCATTTTCAAATAAAATACAGGGAGTCTTAATTTTTGTTAATTTCGTAGTCCTTCTTCATTGTCAAAGTAGTAGCAATTTCTCTCTAGCAATTCAAGTCTAGACTAAGAGCTGTTGAAATAATGAAGAGCATCCTGCAATAGTAATTTGAACAAACGTACTAAATTATTAGATAGCCTAAGTATTAAAACGCTGTTTTTAGACAAGGGATGCGTCGTCCATGTGTCCCTTTTTAATCATGTGGGAAGGTGACCATATGGAGAAAATCCTATTATATCTTGTGAAATTTTAATTAAAATCTCGATTTATATAATAAGTGTTGAATCACATAGAGGCGGTATATAGAAGTCTATAGAACAGTAGGCAAAACGTGTGATACTTTTCATCATTATTACTGCAGCTTTATTAGCCAGGTTGACTCCCACGAGGATGTTAATATCAAGGCTAGCTATAAAGGATAGATGATGATATTGCGACCGTTATGAGATGATAAAAGGGAGAAAAATAAACTTATACTCTTTTCATCCAAAAATAAGCACCTGTAAAGTTTCAAACAAAAATCTCCCTCACTGTTTAATCCACCTCGGGAGGCTGCATCCCCAACTTTGGATCACGATTTTACCGACAGGTAAATTACTCGAAAAAAAGTGTACGATATTTTTTGATTTTCTTTGTGATTTTTTCGTGATTTCTTTTTTGAGTTTTGTAATTCTTTTTTGATCTTTAGTGATTTTTTAGGAAGGTGTAATTAATTTTTACGAGTAATTTACCCCTCGGATTTTACAATTTTGTTTGAGGCATTTGTTAGCACCCTGGAAAATATTTCCGACCTAGTCGTCAATCCCGCCTTTGAAATTACTCCATTTCCTAAATAATGTCCCGATGAAAACGATAAGATCATCTAGATACACGTTTTTGTTATAAGGACGACGTTTATAAGGAACTCGAGGCTGAAAATGGCCTGAAAAATAAGGGATTGTTAAGGGACTGGGTTCGGGCTGAGAGAAAGAAAGCAAGTTAAGGAACATAGAGTTAAACTTGAATTTGAACACATTTACAAAGCCTAAACACAAAGATGACAAAGTATTGACGAAACAACATTCAATAAACGTCTTTTTCTGTACTCGAGCCCATTGTTATACTTATACATAATTCAAATAATTAGCAAATCCAATCTTAGTAAATAAGGAACTCTGTAAAAAATAAGGAACTTCGGGCTCGGAGCCAAGTTAAGGTTCCTTATAAAAAAATGTGTATTCTTGTATCAATATCAACAATATTCTTATTCTGTCCGAAAAATTCTTTTGGACCCCCCCTGTTTTTTTTCAAGCTAATCTGTTAATGAAACACCATGCATAGCATGAATTTTCAACGAAAAACGAGATAAATTAAAAGTTCTAACAAAATCTAATCTATGGTCCGTATTGGAAAAAGATTACGGACATATCAAAGGCGAAGACTCAATATGAAATTTACTCGAGATTTATATATGTTTAAAAAAACATTTTTTGTCAAGTCTACGCAGGAAATTGTCGATTCTTTTGATGTTATTACATTCATTTTGATATTTTTGTAATATTCTAATATATATTGTGGAGATAGAAAGAGTAATCTTGACGAGCCAAAAGCACAATTCAAGCTGTGTATAAGCCGACATGATTTCATAAAAGAATTGTAATCGAGACCTATTAAAGGGAGCGGTATATAGGGAGATCGTTCAGTTGTCTTTATCAATGGCTAAGTGTAACATTTCGGTACTGCAGGCTGACTGAAGCTTTAACTTTCGTAGGTGAGTATATCTAGACATTTACTACTCTGTACCAGAGCGTATCTCATTTTTATCGTTACGCAGTACACTCTGTGTGCATTGTCTATTTCATAAAAAAATTCCTGTACGAAGACCTCTGCGATGAAGTATGATTGATAAATAGCAACACTTCACTTGTCGTCTCCCCTCTCTCACCCGTACTCAATGGCACCAGCCAGTTTGAAAAATCTCAAATCAGAAAAGAAAATGACTATAGACCCTCTACGGCAATGAATTTAGAAATTAGCCGTAGATATCGGGTCTGTGTACAGACTAGACATGGCCACGCTAATGTTAAGTTAAACTTAAATAAACTGGGAACTCTTATAGATAAGAAGAAAGAAAAATGGTACATAAATTGTTAGCCCTTGTATTGGTTCTTGTCAATGCATCAGTAGCAAATGGTTGTTCAGCCATGTGGAATAGACAAGAATATCCTTGCAATCAATATTTCCACATCTGTAAAGACCATATCGAAGGATTTGAAGGTTACCTGAAACTACCTGTTGTGCAAGAAATGAATCCACAAAAGATGAGCTCTGACGACAGGAAACTGTTTGAAAACGGAGACATCAAAATCACGTTTAGTCACGAATTGGACGTGCTTCATCCTTGGGAAGGTAATTATTATTTTCCGCTACAAAGTCCAGACTAGTGAAGTATAACCATAGACTAGAAATCTTTTATACGATGTTACCCTAATTGTTTTCACCATTGAGTTTAAAGTCCGGAAGATTAGAGATGAATTTTCAACCATTCATGAGTAAGAAAATGCGAAGCCTTAAGATTCGCGCCACACTCAGAATGACAGATTGAATCTAGCACTTTCTTTAGCTTTCACAAAATCTGACCTTACGCGTAGCTCACGTTCTTCGGCTTCCATTCTCGTGAGAGTTTCGTCTCTAGTCCCTTTCTCTTAGGTTCCAAATAAACGCCCTCCCCACTTGTTAATTTTTCGAAAATTTTCCAACCCCCCCTGACCTTATTAGGACCCCCCCCGCCCGTTTATTAATTTTTAAGAATAAAAATTTCAGTCTACAAAAAGAAGTCCCCTTATTTTGCTCCAAAAAGCCTGATTTTAGCCTATATTTACCTTTTTTTGGGTTTTCAGAAGTACCATTTCTTACCCCCCGGCAATTAGATCCCCGCCCGTTTATCAAAATATCAAGGCTGAGGTTAAACGATCCAGCTTAATTTATAGATAGATATTTATAGAGATATTCGCTGCCAACTACGAGTATTACGAGTATAAAAAAATTTGGATAAAATTCATAGGCATCAATTATCGATTTCTGAAAAAGGGCCAGCGTTGAACTTGTTTGAAAAAGGCATCCGCAGTAAAGAAATTATTAATGAAAATGTGCTTTGATAGAAAATTTCCGTATTTTCAGAGGATCATGGCTTGCGCCAGGCCACGGACAAAGGGAACAAACAAAACTTCACGATTTTCGTCAAAGATGTTTACCGTGACCGCATGGAGCGTCTGTCAACCGGTGACCATTACAAAATTGATTTGACGTGGCGCTCGCATCTTCTGCATCCGGACAGACGTCTCGAAACGAATAAACAGAATGTAATCGGGATCCAGTCAATTCAGTTCGGCAATTTCATCTGTCCCGAACCACCCATTCAAGAAGAAATCTTACCAGCGTGTCGTATCTTCATGATTGATTCAACCATGACTGACGGATATCGCGCCACGGCTGTATTCAACGTACCTTCAAAGAAAGACCATTGGGTCGCCAGAATGAAATTTTCCGTGCCTATCCGTAATTTCGATACACCGACCGGGGATCGTGAAAGGAAGGAAGGCGTAGAAGACGAATTCAAAATCACCAGCTTACGTCACAACGGTAAAGTACATGGTGGACAAGAGTTTCATTTGGAATTCACCGTTCACGTTTACGGAAACAACGACGCCGAACGGAGCACCAATAGAAAAGGCGCTAAGAAAATACTTGCGATGTCTTTCAACGAATTTTCTTGTGCTGGATCAGTTATTATCAATCGATGGCATTGAGCCTTAACAACAACAAACACTTTCAAGAGTATAATAAAAGTACATCAATTGAGTCTATACCTCCATTTACCCGTAGAAACTAGAAGTAGTATTTAAAGTTTTTTCCTTTGAATGTCAAGAGTGCATCCTTTCATTAAAGCACATTGTTTTTTATTTAGCCCCAAACTCGTTCCCGTGTATCCCAGACTTTACTTACGTTACTGATGGACGCCAGAATATTATCTAGCGCTATCAGTAAGAATCAAAAAGCTGATAATGCGCAGACGTTAGGGGTTGTTTTATTCCCTTATGCATAGACCTTAGGGGTTGTTTTTTCTACTTTCTAAGTCTCTCTTAGAGCAACAAAAAGTGCTCTGCAAGGGTATGAAAACCAAAAAAGTGAAAAAAAACTTTTTAAGGATTAAGTTTTTTTTTCTCTAAGGGTCAGTTTAGCGCAAAAATTTATTGTATCTAAAGGTTAGGGTTTATAGATCAACATTTACCAAGTCTATCTAAGGTAGAACATCCAGCTACGGAGCGCCAGTTCGTATATTTAATCCCCGGTTTCGATGCCCTGTGGTTGGATAGTTCCAAACAGTTTTTACTCTAACATCTCTCGTACAAACAAAAGAAACCATTTACTTACAGAACGAAAACCAGTATTGATATTTGTGTTGCTTAGTTTCTCTAGAATGATACTTTCCACCTAAAAAAACAAAACATACATAAAGGTCATTAGATATTATAACTTAACAAAAATTGGATAATCCAAGATCGAATTTTGTAAAAAAAAGGGATTCTTTTAAACATGGACAAATATCCAGTTTTAGCCAAACGTGTAGACGATCTTATCATCTACACAAGGTGACTTTGAGATGAATAATTTAGGAAGCAGGATAAATTTGGGAACGGAGTTTAACCCGGGGCGGAGTAAGCAGCAGCGGGTGTACCAAAAATACAATTTTCAGGTTTTTTTCGCTCGCTTATTGGCACAAAATCAGACCATTAATTAGCATTAACATTGCCTTATGTTCGATTTTGAAGAAGCAATGATTTGTCAATTCAAGTGCATTTAGGAAGAAATGGCGCTTTGCAGCAATCAGTACAGATAATGTCGCTGGTTCTTTGCCTTTGCCATTTTAGTTATGGCATCACTGTCTGATATTCCGATGGCGGATTGGAGGCCACCTGCTGATTTGCTTTTTTCTGAAGAAGACACTCAATGGAATTTTCATCATCAAAACCATAACCATTAGTTTTAAAAGACATTCTATTTAGTGCCCCCAGCGATTTGCATGAACTTTGCGTGAACAAAAATTGTGTGCATTGCAAAATAAAATTTGCGTGACCGAGCTCTCATCGTAACTCATAATCTGTTCTTAAATTGTAGCTGTTCCACTCGTTCAATATCCGAAATTAAAAGTTTTTATTAAGAAAAATTACCTTAAAAAGGAGATATCCAAAAAAGACAATTTGCTACATTAAAAAACAACACGGATATAGATGATTAATCTCTTTACCTGAGTTAACAGTTGATATGGGTCATGTGACTTGTCTACAGTGTCTTTCTTCAAATATAGCTACAAAAAAAAGAGAGATAAAAAACAAGAAAGTTAGTTATTGAAGAGTAACGTACAATATTTAGGCTATTCCACAGTCGCAAAGCGTAACGGGTAATCAGGACCACAGCACACTAATGTCTACCTACTATTGGTCAAAACTTTTGAAGATTATTGAGTTGGAGGCACGATCAGTCCTGATTACCCATGATCCATTTCGACTGTGAAATGGCCTATTGTATTGCATTATTCGACAAATGGGATTTAAGTCTGCGGGGTTAGTACAATATCTAACATCATGATCTTTAGTGATGTGGTCGTATACCGAAAAAATCTTTTTATTATCATGGAGGTACTAAAATACCTAAAAAGTGGTGTCGTTAAATAGGAAAGCTTGAGAGATCTTTTGTTAAATTCGGTACTATAATTAGCCATTTTTTGAATATCTTTCAAAACTTTTCATAATTTCTCAAAAAATTTAAAATTTTCCTATCGAAGAAAATCAAATATCATAAAGTCGAATTTCTACAAAGTTTGCTCAATTCAAAAAGTAGTGCTGTATCAAACTTTTCACTTGACTTTATTCATGCACAACAGCAAATATCAGCAATTTTGGGAAAGATTAGTCATGTGAAAACAAAAATGTCTCTATTTCATAATGCTCGAAAACCTTAAAACACTTTCCAAAAATGTCTTTGAATGTAAAGAGTTCCCGAAAATAATGTCATTTTCATTACCGACCCCCCCCCCATTGTTTAGTGTCTTTTTGATAGCCCAACCGATATAATAAACTCATAAATATAACGTCTCGAAAATAATTTTTCACTGAAGTTTTTTAATCAAACCTTTTGAAATTCGATTAGCACATCTAGAATGTAAGAACGATAATATGTTTCTAGTTCGTCATAGTTGATTCCGATTGAATCCATAATGATACCTGCAAAAAGGTAAGGGGTTTATTTTCAAAATTTCCATCATTCATCACTTCAAGCCTCCATATAACAGGTGTCTAATAATCAGAGGATAGAAATAAACGACGAATAGATGGAAAAATCTTGAAATTTCAATGAACAGAAGGAGGGGGCTAATTTCCGAGGAGATTTGGAAACTGTACCTTCTAAATACCAAAATTAATAAGGTAGTTTTAGACCTAAAACCATAGAGGCTATTTAGAGCGAAATAAAAGATTCTTTTTTTAAACAGCTGAAGATATTTTCAAAAATTATAATATCGCATATTGATAAATAAATTTTAAGTTGGGGATTTCAAGATAGACTTTATCTTGCTTAATACCTTCAGGTGATGCTTTCAGTGATTCAAATTTCTTCAATGTCCAATCGTTAAAAGTTGAAGAACCAAGAAAAGTGACGATGGATTGCTATGGGAAATAAAGAGAAATACAATTAACAGACAGTAATAGAAAATTTCATCGACTCAACCTAACTGGTCTCAAAATTGATATGACAATTTGCAAAAGAAAAACGTATTCACTTTCCCGTATAGGGGCTACTTTTATAAAGCTAAGGGTAACTTTCATAGCCCCGAAACCGCACACTCTATATAATAGAATGCAAACAAGTTATGCGAAGACTTTTTGATATCTAGATAAATTAATGACCAGAAAATTTGTGGTTTTAAGGCTATTAAAGAAAATCTTAAGAGAAATAGAGCATTTAGAGTATTCTAAAAATATTCGAGTCTAAACATGTGGCTCAATTTCGGCCGAAACCTAAGATAATAATAAAAACAATATAAGATTTCAGAAAAGCCGAAGAAGGTCCCGATTTCAAACCCATGCCTATAAACTAAAAAGAAAATCAAGTGGACACGCCAAATATATTTCAAGGACATTTTCAGTTTGAAAATAACAATCCCATAAAACTAGCCGAGCCTTTCCCAGTCTTCTATTTTGTACCTATCTCTTATAAAAATTTCGTTTACTTAAACATACCATACAAAAACATACCCGTTCATCAACTTGGTCTGCTGTACGCATGCGCCGTAAAAACTGTTTCAAAAATGGAAAGTTGAAAATATGTTGAAGCAGATATTTTTTGAGTAATGTCTTCAGTTTTCGCATCTTTCGTTCGCGAGTGGATCTAGAAAACAAAATAATGTAGTTTGCTAGAAACTAAATATTGGCACAATGTCTTCAGATCGCAACTGAACGGGAGTGACGATTAGATCAAGAACGAAATTCGATTCTAGAATATACTTTGCCACAAAGTACAGGACACAACACAGGAGATGTGGTATTTTAAAAGAAGGGTGTACTAGTGAATACAATGGCCTGAAAAAAATTAACAACAGTTAACTAGGCTATCAACGCCTGTCCTCTTTTATTTCGAGTGAAGGAAAATTTTCATTTGACTTAATTATAATCACATACGGAAAGAGAGAGATATTTCAATATGTTTGTTAAGGTGAATAAAATCCTCTCATATCTCCGGCATCCCAAGGAGATGCAACATGAAATTTTGCATGAGACTGCTTTGATAAATACACGATTCCCTTTATGCAAAAACTTTTTTAAATCAAAGCCAAATTTTTCTACAAAGCTGTATTTAAAACTGATGTTTTGATTTTTTTAAACTCCATTTTGTTTTTGTTTTGATTTTTTTAAAAGGGGTACCAAATCTTTGCATTCTTAAAATGAGGGGGAGAAGCAAAAGTTTTTGGTCGGTTTAATATACATCCCAAATTTGAATGTGGTTTTTGGGAAGAATTATGAAGGTGGTCCACGAGCCTGGGTAGATCCTCTCAGACCATCGCTTTTTTATAACGAATGCGTTTCATGCACTGAGTAGTCAGAGTCCGTTCGGATATTGTTTTTTGACACAATGATTCTTATAACCAATATAAGTGATATCAATATAAACGATCAATATTCTACGTCACCATGGTTACGATCAAATAACAGTCAGTTTAATTTCCCCTATTTTGTTATCGATTAATGAGGCCCAGAAAACCCGAGTTACAAAAACTCGAGTTACAATAACCCGAGTTACAAAAACCCGAGTTACGATGAATGTGACGTCTAAAGTCTCAAATTATGACGTCATAAGTGGGCCTTTTAACTCGAAAAAGTTTTTTACTGTTTTTTTGTAACTCGAAATATTTTTTTAAAATTTTGGTTTAGAGTTACGTAACTCGAAAATAAAATTTTAAAAATATTTCGAGTTATGTTAAAGCGCAACCAAGTTGGCCAAAAATTCTAAAAAGCGCTTTTTTTTCTTTTAGTTTACGAATGGGCTTTTTTATCTATAAAACTAAAAGGGAGCTAGAGGGGAAGGGAATAAAAATTAAAGGGGACAGTAAACAATTTATTTTCTAAAAATTTTCTTGAAACTTATATACCACTATTTCGATGGGAATTTCTGAAGGTTTTGTTGGGTGAAGTGGACTAAAATCTAAAAATCCACAATCTATATTTGTTAAAGGCCTTATGGAGTCAAAAACACCGAATTTCTTAGAAAATCGCAGAAAATACTCACCTAATGCTAATAGTGAAATGAAATAGGAAAATTTTAAGAAAATTTTAAGGCCCTAAGGCTCAACTAAAAAAGCTAAAAATCCGAAGGCTTCGAATTTTTAGATGTTCTTATAAAAAAAACACAACACATATTTCGTTGAAAAGATTCTCGATTACATTGCTTATCTGATATTCCGATGGTGTATTTGCAGCCGCCCACGCTAAAGCTCTGAAGGAGCGGGCCAATATCACCATCGGAAACCTATAGTAGTCATCGTTTGATGTACCGCATCACAGTCGTGTCCTTACACTTTTTGCTTGACTATCGGTTTCACCCGACTGAATTTAATATGAAAATCTCTGCTGCCTGAGAAACCTTACAGAAAAATCAGAAAAATGGTAACCCAAAGGTTCCAGATGTTAAAATCTTTCCGACCTTCACAGCTTTAGCGTGTCGGAAGAAAATTTCTACATCGAGTACCAGATAAAGCAATGTACAACAAGTTATACTTTTATGGACCTACCTGGTTATCAAAACTAATCAATGAACATTGAAACAATGAAACACATAAGACATAACTGGACAAAATAAAAAATATATAATGAAAGCATCAAGAAATTATCAACCCTATTGAAAAAGCTAAAACAATTATTATAAACGCTTTTCTTTATAAAAACAATCCACTTTCAGAAAAATACACAGCTTAATAAATAAGGTTTCTAGAAAACTCAAACCATCGCGCTCTACCGTGACATTTTCTTCTTTGAGAAAAAAAAATCAATTTTATTGACAATCGAATCATGATTGATTGTAGGAATTGCTATCAATGATTTTTTTTTAAGAGGAAAAACAAAGAAATGTTAGGAAAAATCTGCAAAAACGGCGATTTCCGGCATATTTCCGGCATTTTTGGCCGGGAAAAAAATTTTCTCAAAAAATCGAACTCTGTCATGTTTTGAGCATTGCGAATACGCATCTTTCTGCAAAAAATCAGAAAAAACTAAGGATGAAAATTCGAGAAAATGTCAAAAAACCGGTTTTTCCGGCATATTTCCGGCATTTTCGGCCGGAAAAAAATGTTTTTCGAAAATCGGGCTCCGTCACATTTTAGGTATTGTCATTTTGCATCAGTATGCAAAATTTCATAAAAAAATATAAAGTACAGCTCGAGAAATTCAAGAAATACTGTTTTTCCGGCGAAAATAGGTTGTTCCGGTGATTTTTTAATAGTTCCGGCTTTAAAAATCAATTTTATTGAAAATTGAAACATGCTTGATGGTGGGCATTGCTATTAATAATGTTTTTGAATGAAAAAACAACCAATTATAAGGAAAAAGTCTAATGAAAATCCAGAAAAACGGTGATTTCCGGCATATTTCCGGCATTTTCGGCCGGAAAAATTTTTTTCTCAAAAATCGGACTTGGCCATGTTTTGGGCATTGTTAATACGCATCTTTAAGCAAAAAATCAGAAAAAACTGATGATGAAATCTCGAGAAAATGTCAAAAAATCGGTTTTTCCGGCATGTTTCCGGCATTTTCGGCCGGAAAAATTTTTTTTTCGAAAATCAGGCTCCGTCACATTTTGGGGATTGCCATTTTGCATCTTTGTGCCAAAAATCAGAAAAAACTAATGAGCCAATCTCGAGAAAAGCTGGTAACAGACGGACGGACGGACAGACGGACGGACGGACGGACGAACAAAGGTTAATTTATAGGACCTCCAGGTAGGTCCAAAAATATCATGAATGAATTGTAATCGTTAAAATAAATATTTAGAATGATTGTTTAAAATATTTGGCTGATTGTTCAAAATCATGTTTATAACGCCTGCTCTTTTATTCTATAATAATTATTGTTTTGTAAATTAGATCTTTTGACGCTGATTCTATCATTTCTGCTTTAAAATAAGTTTTTATTCTAAATCGGATCTATTGATTCTTCTCTCGAAAGAAATGGTGTATATTTATATATTTATTAATAATATGAATTCTAGAATTTTTGGCTTACTTGGTTTCACCTGAAGATAACTAGAAAGTTCAAATAATGTACTACAATTTCAAGTTACGTAACTCAAAAAATGAAATTTAAAATTTATTTTCGAGTTACTCTTAGATTCCAAATAAACGGGGGGGGGGGGGGGGGGGGGGGGGTTGGAAAATGTTCTAGATTTTAATAAACGGGGGGGGGGGGGGGCCTAATTGCCGGGGGGGTTGGAAATTGTACTTCTGAAACCCAAAAATAAGATAAAAATAGGCTAAATTCAGGCTGTTTAGAGCAAAATAAGGGGCTTTCTCTTTGACAGCTGAAAATATTCTTAGAGATTAATAAACGGGGGGGGTCCTAATAAGGTCCGGGGGGGTTAGAAATTTTCGAAAAATTAAAAACGGGGGGGGGCGTTTATTTGGAACCTAACAGTACGTAACTCTAAAACAAAATTAAAAAATATACCTATATATTTCGAGTTACAAAACAACATTAAAAAACTTTTTCGAGTTAAAAAGCCCACTCATGACGTCATAATTTGAAACTTGTGACGTCACATTCATCGTAACTCGGGTTTTAGTAACTCGGGTTTTTGTAACTCGGGTTTTTGTAACTCGAGTTTTTGTAACTCGGGTTTTCCGGGCTTCTCGATTAATATTGGCGCGTGTATTGACTTTTAAGTTATCAAAACAATATTTGTAATAGAGAAAAAAAGATGTGTGTTGTAACGTAACTCAAAGAAAAATTCTCGTTTATTAGAATATTGAGAGTGGATGGAATATTCTCTTATTCTCCGTTGTTGAAAGTTTTCTAAAGTCTAAATACAGTATTTAAGTTACAAAGTTTTTTTTATTAAATTGTGGAATTTTAACGTAAGAAACGTGTAAGAAATGAGATTACACTTTGTACATTTCAGAAGATTGCTAGACCAAAATATTAGGTATATTCGGTTTCAGTTATTCGGTTCTACTAGAATAGTTCTCTAATCAGAATACTTCTGTGGACTAAAATCTCAAACCAACAACTGTATGATGTATCCCTTTAAGGAAATAATTTTTTCAGGCAGAAATTTTATGAAGATGGACTATCTGGATGAGAATACACAAATCGTGGTACTACCTAATGATGGAAATTTTGATCAGTGGTAAGTCCGTTGGTTGAAATCCGGCGAGACTGTAGAATTTAAAATATCTTTTGAGGGGGGGGGGGCTTCTGAGAGGAGAAAATATCTTTGACAATAGACTTGGTCACACGTTAACTGTTGACCCAAGTTCCTTTGTTAACCAACATTCTTCTAGTTCTAGACTTTTCTCGGGTTTTCCAGTGACACCGGTTAGCCTGTAGGAAAATGTCGTGGTGTGAGTGAAGGAGCCCCGCATAACATTGTCAGTCATTTATTGATACTTATAAAACCTCGCTTAAAGGTTTTATTTTTACATAAGTGTTCCCGTTTGATATCAGGCACATGTTTCATATCAGGACAGTGTCTGCCTATTGTTATATTGTGCTGATATAAGCTAAAATTGTTTTTCTTGTCCTCTTTTTGACCAATCTTACTCCACACCCGTGTCAATCCAATGTGAAAAAGCTTGTGATTTAAAAGTGATGAGTAAGCAAACGATATCACTCTTATTTAAAAACAAAACTTTTAAAGATTGCAATTCCCTTCGAGAAATATAGTATCTCCAAAACTTTGTTCTTTGCTCTTGTTTTGTATCTCAAAACTTTATTCTTTGTTCATCTCCTTTCATCTTTTTGCCGATTTTTTAAGCCTCAATTCAAAAGAAGAGAAGTCACTACACTATTAATATCACTTCATTTTCAGGGTTCAATTGAAGGCGACGACAGGAAAAAAGGAATCTGTTCAAGCTAAAAAACCAGGGCGTCCGCCATCTTTGTTAAAAGGTGACGTCAACAGGGAATGGGTAGACCATGAAACAACACACCTTATCAAATTATGGGCTGGATATGAAAATTTATATAACTCGTGCCACGTTCATTTTTTCAACCGAAACATACGCGCGAACACGCTAGATACAATTTCGAGAGAATTACAAAAAGTAGGTATCACAGCTACATCAAAACAAATCAGTAAAAAGTTTGCAGATTTGAAAACATATTATCAATTTCAAGTTCGTAAACTGGAGAAGGAGAAAGAAGAAAATCTAAAAAATGAAAATGAAATTGAAAGCCCATGGAGATTTTTTGAGCAACTTCATTTCCTAAACAAGTCTATGAAACCAATACCTCAGTCTGTTGAATCAAATACAGAGTTAGAGGGAAACAATCTCCAAAGGGCCCATCGAAAACGAAAATCCACCACACAAACTTTAAGCAGAAATATTGAACTTCCCAAAGAATCTTTAATAGAAACACCTGCTTCACAGCACGTCTTCCAACAGAAAGGTGCGATATTACCGATTGATGAAAATGGTGAGATGTCTTCAGATGCGCCAAATGTTATTGCGGAATCAAAAACATCAGGTAACATTTATTCGAAGAATATTCATGACGACTTTAACCCTAACTCCGAAAAAACAATTCACCTTTCGACCATAGTCGCGCAGTCAGCCGCTACCACCCTAAAACCGTCCCATTTTTTTACACCATTTTCTTTTGTCTATAAGTGCGAAAAAAAGACTGGGACGGTTTTAGGGTGCTAAAACGAACAAAAAATGCCCGCGCAGCAATTGGCGGCTACGGTCGAAAAGGTGTTCGTTATGCTCATAGCTTATTGTTAATGCCCTAGATTAAGATTTAGTTAACTATGAGATTCGAAAAAGATATCTCTAAGCATGATCTCCCTTAATTTGGGTGTCATCCGCGAAATTCCCGTTAAATTTTATCCTATAAAAGTATATAATAATTTCATTTCAGCACCAATTTCAAACATCACAACAAACGAAATAACGCAACTATCCGTAGTACAGCCTTCACGAAGCGTTTACAACGAGGGTGACGATTTATTTTGTAACTTGTTGAAAACACAATTATCACAAATTCCTGACTGCGATTCAAAAGATGAACTCAAAATTGAAATACAAAAACTCTTACTAACGTGCAAACGGAAAATCAATAGTGAGACCCAACAAAATCAACACATGCCTATTATAACTTCGATACA
>NW_027103998.1:49234-56698 GCF_902728285.1 Clytia hemisphaerica
CCCCCAGCATGGATATAAAATTGAATGGTCTATTGTTAATGAACCAGAGATGGAACTGGATTGAAAAAGAAGAGTGGCAAAATTGAACATAATGCACACGATGAGAAAATCACGAAAACAATGAGGAATAAATCATATCATGCTTTACTTACAATTTGGGCTCTACTGGCTTTTTATCCTCTGCACCTAATCAATAAAATTTTAATAAGAAATAAATTCGAATGAAAGTCTAACTGTACTGTAAAGTTAAAATGCTCTTTTTATCGATTTGGCTCTAATGTAAAGCAATTTTAGACCAAACAAGTAGGATGCTGCACTCTTTTGTAAGTATAACGTTTATAAGCATACTTAGGCTCAAACTCGGTAAAAAATAGGCATAGCAGACTCTTGTTTTTACTACGCATGCGCATGCTAATTCCGGACTAGTGCATATGCGTGAGCGTTTCTGATATATTGCCTAATAAGCATCGTCGAACTTTACCGTTAAAATAAAGCCTTTAATCTTAGCACTCGAGAATACGGAGTAAACAAATAACATGACTTACTTATGTACTCTTTGATAAGCTCGTCAGGCTGAAAATAAATGAGGAAGAGTCTGGTTATCTTTAGCCCTAAAATATCTGAACCTATGAAATGACACATGGTTTTTTAGAGTTTCATGATGTAGTTATGTGAAGTTTTGTTTAAACCAAAGAACCAGCACTTTACTTTATATCTACCTCTAAGCAACGTTTCGCAGCAAGGTTATAAGGATATTCATGGGCTGAAACAGTTGTGGGATACCATTTAGGGTTTTTTTTGGGGGGGATGAGTTTTGACCACCACCTCTTTGTATCTTTGCAAAGTTTAAATATTGCCTTCAACGTGGACCACTTCTAAAGTAACTGGAAATGCCATGTACAATCCTAATATTTTGACGGGAAAGAAAGGTACAACCCCCAAATATTTCACATAAAATTCTTCAGAAAAATGATAACATTCGAGAGGCAAGTACCGGCAATTTCCTAAATTAAAAAATTAGAAGTTATTTTAATAGTAATACATTGTTGCAAACTGAAGTCAATACACCTTTTCTATCGTAGCCGCCATTTGCCGGGCGGGCTTTTTTTGTCCATTTTACCACCTTAAAACAGTCCCAGTCTTTTTTTTTTCGCACCTATAGACAATAGAAAAAGGTGTACAAAAAGGATTGGATCGAGTTTAGGGGGTAATTAAATAATAAAGAGGCACGCATCTGACCGCGCGACTACGGTTGAAAAGGTGTATTATTGTCGACTCTCTCCTCGCCAGGAAAAGTTTTTTTAAATAGACTGAAATTTGCACAAGGCACTACGTTGAAAACGACATTTCTAGTGAATTTACAGCTATGATTAGCCCACTTGGTACTTGGTATTAGATCAATTTAGATTTGTCAATTTTGACCACCACCCGACAGTAGTCTCTTCAACTTAGTCCAATGCAATATTTTACTATGGATAATAAAGTATTCTAAAACTGAAATCTTATTTTAGCATTTTTTGAATAATAGGAGACTTCAAACTTATTGTTCAGTGCAAGGTTTCTCATCGACATTTTTTTTCTCACGTCTTTGACCTGATGCAAATCTATACTGCTGAAAGCTACACACGAGTTGTACTGACCTTCAAAAGGGAACAGTAACATTGCACACTGCGACATATTTGAAAATGTCTCAAAAACATAAAGGCTGTTTTAGACAAATAACCTTTATAAATATTAATGACTGAAATCTCTTTATGAATTTGAACGACGATGGATTCAGCAAAGTGCTTTATTTGATAATCACTTCAGGACAAAGGAATCGCAGATTCTTGCTAATCAAACTTTAACCCTTTAACGACCGAGGACGAGATATCTCGTCATCGCGTTCCGTGCCAAAAATACTGATGACGAGATAACTCGCAATTACGTGGTGTTCAAAGTATACTGCGGGTTTCGAAAAAGTGTCATCTGATATACCGAAAGTAAAAAAATCGTCTAGCTTTTCAGTTATGGTAGCGAACCCCCAATAAACTTTTTGACGATATATTTCGTCAAGAACAGTCAGTAGAAGAAGCCACTGTATTTTAGGCACAGACAAATAAAAAGACGCAGTCGTTAAAGGGTTAATCAGATTCTCACAATTTTCGCAAATCATCATAGATTTAAAGAAGAGCTAACCGTGACTGTTGTTTATTAATTTTGATTATTATCAAGAAAAAGACAAGAAAAAGACAAGAAAAGTGCAAAAAAGAACCTACAATGTCATTTTCTTCGTCTTTGTCTTCAATAATTTCTGGAGGTTTGAAAGAAAACAAATTGGCAAGTTCAGTGTCTTTCGGCTCTTCTTCATCAGATGATGTTGGTGTGTTGTCAACAGCAACCGTCTTTTGCAATACATTGAAAATCCCACCAATCTCATAGCTTGAACTAGCCATTGTCTAATGAATAGAAAAAAAGATAAAGTAAAATTAAAATTTGAATAAATAGGAACCAAAATTGTTTATTAATTTGAGGGTGTTCCCAAAAGGTAGGGTACCCCTAAAACTGATGCTTGAGTTCATGATAAAATGATAATAAAACCAGGGATATGTAATAGCGGGGCTGGATGAAGGACGAGAATTCCTTAGCGGATTGCTTCTTTGTCTTTTCTATTGTAAACTGTTCATAATAGAAATCCATCTCTGTCCCCTTGAGTGTTCTGTTTTTATAAGAAAAATGAAGCAGACAAAGTATTCATGCAGTACGTCTGCACATATTTTGCTATGATGTACCCGCTTTTTATCAAAATAATATTTGCAGAAGATACCCCAAAAGCTTCCTTGTAAATGAAATCTAGTTTTATCAGCGTATGTTATGAATTTGAGAAGCTTTCATGATTCCTCTTTAAGAATTTCGAATGTAAATATTTTGACAAATATTGTTTCAACTGGCTTGAATTTTTTTCTCCATATAATCAGACATACCTACTTGCTATCTGAAAATATCAGTTAGAAAGTGAGGCACCCCGCTGTGTAACGCGGTATTTCAAAAGAAAAGGTGCCATTTATAATCTTACAGAAGAAATTTCTTATAACTTTACTAATGAAAATAGTCGAACGTGCGCAACGCACTGGGCTCAACTTCAGTGGCTTCAAATTATTCATAGGCCCAATTGTAGACCCCCAGATATTCACCCAAGGAACAAGTGTGCCAAATTTCAGCCAAATCCGATCGTTTTTGAGGCATGTAGGCTGCTCCAAAGTTTTAGCCTCGTTTTGGCAAAAAACTCGTCCCCAGGCCCCAAAAATCAAAATTTTTGAAAAATGAAATAAAAACCCCTAGATATTAACCCAAGGAACAAGTGTGCAAAATTTAAGCTAAATAGAACAATTTTTGAAGTCTCCAGGCTGCCCCAAAGTTTTAGCCTCGTTTTGGCGAAAAACTCGTCCCTGGGCCCCAAAAATCAAAATTTTTGAAAAATGAAAAAAACACCCCCAGATATTCACCCAAGGAACAAGTGTGCCAAATTTCAGCCAAATCGAACAATTAGCTAATATGCCTCATACCGATTGGTGACTATTGTTTGAAATCTGTGAAACCTTTTACATACTTAGGTTCTTGTGCAAACTCCTGTGCAACTCTAGACAATGAACTACCACTTCGAATTGCAAAGGCGAGTTCTGCCTTCGGACGTCTTAGACACAGACTTTAACGATCGTGGTATCAGATTGCAAACAAAAATTAGTGTCTATCTAGCAATTATTATACCTATACTTCTCTACGCTTCTGAAACATGGACTTTGTACAGAAAACACGTCAATCTTTTAGATTATTTTCATATGCGTTGTCTTCGATCGATTTTAGGTGTTTCTTTAAAGGACAAACTTACAAATAACGAAATTCTCTCGAAATGTTCTTGCATGGGCCTTGAAAGCATGCTTATGAAATCACAATTTCGTTGGCTAGGGCATGTTGTTCGAATGGATGATAAGCGCATTCCAAAATTTCTTTTATATGGTGAATGTTCTCGAGGTTTCAGGAAGATTGGTAGGCTTCTTCTTCACTATAAAGATAAAGCTAAGGCCAATATTAAAAATTTAGGCTTAGTAAATTATTGGGAAAATCTCTGCCAAAACAGATCAGGTTGGAGAGCAACCTGTTTCAACTCATTGAAAGCTTTTGAAGAACAGCGGCGTGAGCATAGAAATCTTTAACGTCAAAGAAGAAGAACTAGGCCAATCTGTGCGCAATTCTCTTGTGAACTCTGCGATTTCAAGGCAAGATCTAATGCTGGTCTCCTTACACACAAACGTTTTAAACATAGATAAATGAATTTCTTTTCCTGTCTTTTTTCTTTCCTTCCTATTTTAATGTACATGATTTTTATAAATTTTAAATTTTAACACTTCAGTTTTCTCTTAACTTGTTTTATTTTCCTTTCTTAACATCTCTACTTTATGCTGAAATCGAAATCGACGAGAGAGTCCATCATCATCATCATCAAGGAAAAGTCATATAAATTATTCATCTTTGACAACACAGCTGTTATCTAGGGACAAGATAATTTATCCTGTTTATACTGGCTGAGGGAAAGTAATATATGCTCAGTCAGGACTTCCTTTCACTTTATTGATATTTTATTATGCGTGAGGCAGTGTGGTGCTAAATATTTTGGTTTTGCTTTCAAAGATCTTAGCAGCAGGACGCACATACATAGCAACAGGCTAGGTAGAAAATCTAAACATTGAGATTATTAGAGCCATAAGTCACTTATATGGAGAGGGTAAGGGCAAGTTTAGTAGATCTTGTGCCATGTACATGATTTTGACCAAGTTTCAGAATAAAACCATTGAAATATTTTGATGTTTTGTTTTGAATTACCTGAAGAGCAAAAATACCAGTGTCTTACAATTATTAAGGATTCAACAGGGAGAGTTTTTGATTGAATAAAGAGAGGTGACATGTGATCTCTTTTGGTTTTGAAATAAATGTATCAAAGGGCTTTGTTTTGAAGTGAGGATATTCTGTTGATGTACTCACGTTTGATGAAGCCAAGTATGTATATGCAGTACCAGGCAGTACTGTAGTTGAGGTGGGATTCAAAAAGTGTATAATATAAATTTAGAACGGTTAGTGTAAAACGCAGGTCACAGGTCACAGGTCACGGGTCACAGGTCACAGGTCAGTGTTGACAGGTCAGCTTCAAGTACTGTAAAACACAAAGAAAATGTTTGAAAGACAGTTGTTAATGTCAAAAATATAATTCCAAAGGTATTTTATTGATCTAGAACTATTTTAAAGCAAAAAATCTATCCACGTGCTTACTACGTGCTTTTGTGTTTATGCTGTGTATAACACGGACCTGTAATACTTGTATTATATATTACACCTATATCACACATGTAATAACAATTATCTTTTCAATGTTATATGCATGTTACGTATGTTAAATACAAAGAATACGTATTAAAAAACATTGATCTCACCTTTTGCTTTAAACGGCCCCCTAACAGGAAAATAGCTATTACACAATCACTATGTCACATCTCATTTTATCTCATGCATCATCTTGGGTATGATAACAAGAATTGATGAAAATAGCATAAATGGGATTATATTTTATAAATGTTTCAATATTTTTATCCTCTGCTTTGTATTTTTGATAAAATGACGTCACTATTTTCATATCTCTAAAACAGCTCTCTTGAAGTATTTAATGTTTTCAAAACCTGTTAATATATATCCACTAGCAGCGTCATGCATGAAAAATATTTTGATGTTAATTGGTGGACAAAACCTCATACTTTGAGATAACGTCATTATTTACATAATTTAAGTGTCATTTGTTGTCAATATTTGGGGTTTATGATTTGTGTTTAAGTCTTCTAAATAACATATTTTGATATATATACCATTATATATAATATCTTCAGGAACTTATGTTATGAGTTGTATGTTACGAGTGTGTTACAGTTTTCCGGTCTGTAATTTGTATAACCTGTGACCTGTGACCTGTGTTTTACACTATACTAACCGAATTTAGAAGAGTTTTGTAACGGACGGGTACAAAATGCATAAAACATAATGCATAATGCATAATGCATAATAATAGTATTGTGTAATTTACAGAACGATTTTATATTTTCTAAAACTCTCTTTTACAGAGGCTAAAACTGCGAAAACCTCTTTAGAAGAGTTTCAGAGTTTCTTAAGTAAACATTCCAATGAGAGGGATTTCCCCAGACATGATATTTACTTTTCGAATCCGAACGAAAGAGAAAACATTCGAATCATAACAACAGAAAGGGTTTTCCCTCAGCATAATATTAAGAAAAAGCAACAGATCAGAAAGATTTCCCCCTTCTTTCTTTCTCAAAAAAGGTAAACATGGAAACATTCGAAAGTCTAATTTCTTTGATCTAGTTTTCACATGGTTAATGCTTTGTAAGAGGGAAAACCCGTCGAAATTTATTAGCAATATTGTTCGTTCGAAAAGATCTCTGAGAAAACCCAGAATAAAGATCTTGCTATAAAAAAGACGTTTTCGAGTCAAAAAAGTAATATACGGAGGAGATATTTTCGTGTTTTTTCTACACTATACTATGTTCTGTAAAATACAACTATGAAAATCAAAATGGCGACAAGCATTTTCAGTGGATCATGGAATTTCTTCATCATTAAAAATTCAAATTTACATCTTTCTACCCTTTAATTTCTGGTAGAAAATGGTATATTTGATTTGTTGAAAGTATTATCTCTCATATTCTCCTTATTATAGCCTCTAAAATTGACAGTTTTCAAATATTATGCATTATGCATTATGCAATATGCATTATGTTTTATGCATTATGTACCCGTTGGTTTTGTAACCAAGAAAATATCTCATTCATGGCATGGACCAGGGGTTTAGGTACCCCCTAAGAAAATAGGTACCCCCTGAAATTTAGGTACCCCCAAACAACAGACGTTAGTAGGTACCCCCTGTGATTAGTACCCCCTTTGACTTGAGTATATGTCAAATAATGAAAAAATTGTATATTTTTACAATTAAAAAGAATAATGAATAGTTAGATAAAAGCAAGATAAAATATAGTTCCCAAGCCCCCAGACCTTACTGCATAAAAGTTAGATACCCCCAGAGATCATAGGTACCCCCTGAAATTAAAAAAGAATCTCAGCCCCCAGCCTTTTTCAGGAAGATTTTGGTTGTAGCCCCCCCTGCGGGCTGGGGGGGGTTCATGCCATGTCATTTTACCCAAAATACAGACTGCTTTTGATAGTTTCTTACAGAGTTCATTTATTTGTTCATTTAATTTGTTCATCCCAAAGAAGATGTTCATCAATGATTACACCTAAATGTTTAACTTTCTTTGATCATTTTAATTTTTGCCCGCTCAATCTGAAGTTAAGACTTTTGTTTATTTGCTTACCCTTTCTTCGAAAAATAATGATCTCTGTTTTCTTCGTGTTGAGGCTGATCTCATT
>NW_027103999.1:0-7968 GCF_902728285.1 Clytia hemisphaerica
TATAGTCTTAAAAGTGTAAAAGCTGACGCACCGGACTGTCCGGTGTATTTGTCTGGTGGCAAAAAGTATCCTTTCGCTACACCGGACGCAATAAGTCTGGTGTCAGTCCGGTGTTGCATACAGGGAATTTTGGACACGGGACATTTATGAAACAAAAAATTAAGAAACACCGAACGCACCCGACTGGTCATGTCCGGTGTTTTGATTGTCCGGTGGAAAAAAATATCCTTCTCCCACACCAGACATCCGATTCCTTAAGTCCGGTGTAGAGATTGTCCCGTGGTAAAAAAAATTCTCATTTTACACCGGACTTTCGCGTGTCCGGTGTTCGTTAAGTCCGGTGCGTCGGCAGGGTCCTGCTTAGCTTAGGGTCTGTCTAGTTTGATGGAGCCCCTGCCGCCGGGCTGGGGGAGGAGGCACTCAGACAAAATTGGGAACAGGAACGTGTCGTGGCCAGGTTCCCTTTTTTAAGCTCTGAAGATATTTGACAGGGTCCCAAATTTACTAATTTTCAGCATTTTTACCTGACAGGGTCGTCTTTTGGATCCCAATCAAAAATAGTGTGACATTTTGAAAAATGCCCAAAAACATCTTTTTGTCATAGCTGACAGTTAGCCACACTAGCGTCCCGCCAAAATGCGTATCAAAGATTAATACTGCAAAAGCGCTATATCGTTTAGGCGATCGACAATCTAAAATATGTTCTGTTCGCGTCATAAAACATCTTCAAATCCAGTCGGTCGGTCGGTCGGTAGTAAATTTTGTCGGGTTTTTTAAATCTAGGAAATCCCGAAGAATCAAGTCGGCAATCAACGAAATCTCTTGCCGCCATCTTTGATTTGCCAAATTAAATGTGCGCGCGTATGTGTGAACCTTAAAAGCGGACCTTATTTTTGGCTCTCGGGGGTATTGGCCCGACCGCGTCGCTGAATTTAGACTTGAAAATTTCAATAAGGGTACATGAAAAAACTCAAACGGGACTCAATGTGGGTTAAGTAAATAAAAACTCGTAGCGAATGATGATTCAAAGAAGTGCTTAGCTATCAAAAACTTTTTCCGACATTTTTCCGACTTGTCCGACTCGGGATAGACCTTTTTTCAAAGAGGCCACCCTGTTGAATAATTATGTAGTCCAGCAGAAAAGCAATGATAAAACCATGCATAATTATTACAATATGCATGATACAGTAATTATGCATGGCTCTATCTTTGTTTTTATGGCTGGACTACATAATTATTCAACAGGACGTTCTCTTTGAAAAAAGGTCTATTTATGTTTTGAAGGTGAGTCGGTCGGGCGACGCAAACGGAACATATTTTAGATAGCCGCCTTACACTACTATCAGGAAAAGCGTTCTATTTGGACATTTGGATGCATTTTTGTCGAAATGCGTTTCTAAAGCGTTCTTTGCGAACACTTAAGGAACGCTTTATAAGGCGATCAGATAAAAGCGTGCGTAAAGTGTTCGTAATGAACGCTATTCGAATGCTTTTAAAAAATATTTTAAAAGGCGTTCCTAAAATGTTCGTAAAGAACGCTTTCAGAATGCTTTAGAAAGAACATCTTCAAAAGCGTTCCTAAAGTGTTCGAAAAGAACGCTTTTCGAACGCTTTTGAAGCTTAATATAAAAAAGCGTTTCTAAAGTGTTCCTCCCAGAACGCTTTCAGAATGCTTCCGAAAGGAGATCTCTAAAAGCGTTCTTAAAGTGTTCTTTAAAAACACTTTCAGAATGCTTTAGTTAGGAGATCTTTAAAAGCGTTCCTAAAGTGTTCATTTGAAACGTTTTCCGAATGCTTCCAGATAGGGGATTTTTGAAGGCGCTCATAAAGTGTTCCTATAGAACGCCTTCCGAATACTTAAGAAATGAGATCGTTTAAAAAGCGTTCACAAAGTGTTTCTAGATATCATCATTGCAGCATTTAAAATGTATTTCAATTTGTTAATGCTTCAAATAAAACGAAAATGATAACTTCAAAGTTTTACACAGCATATCCTAGGATTCCTAGAAATTAAAAATACTTTTAGATTGACGCTTTTACTTGGTTGTAAATATTATAAATTGTGTCCTCTTCTCATGACTGTATGTGATTTTTTTTAATTTCAGTAAAACTTTTCATAAAGCTAACATTGAAATTACTGATAATTGGAATATCGTCAAAGCAATTCCTTATAGATAATTGATGACCTTCAAGTTTTGCTTATAAATTTGAAACAAATACACACGTTTTTTCTTGAATAAGAATACTTTATACCCACTTTATAAGAATATTCATGATGAAAGTGGCCGAAAGATTAAGGATATGCTAAGAATATATCGTTTGGCCAGCAGAACTTAAAGAATGCCAATTTTAGAGCCGTTTTAAATTTCCAATTTTCAAAAACTTCTTTTACAAAGATTTTGATTTTTCCCAAAATTTCAGAATGTCTATGATGAAATGGATAAACACCATTCTTATTAACAAAGTGGCATGATAGCGAGTTCATATTTTAATAGCGTAGGGTTATTATACACCCTGTCTCACAGCCCCGGTGAAACTTCTTTGAAACATTTGATACTCGCAGTAGTTTTTTTTTTGTTTCAGGGAACACAATACAGTTATATGTTGAAATGCAGAAAACTGACCATGCAAAGAAACTGTTTATAGTTTAAGTAAAACTTAAAGCCGATTCAGAATTTAACAAATTAACCATGTCTCCTCCAAATTGAGTTTTTTAATATTAGCACATAAACAGGCGGGATTTCAAATGGAGATCAATTTTATCATATGATAGTCTTTTTTATTCACAATCCGTCTTATTTTTAAACAGGATAGAAGAAAGATCCAAGCTCAGTCAGAAATAAAAGCACCGTGCAGAGAAAATGAAGTGATGGTTGTTTCTATTGATAATAATAAGTCATGGTAGGCATACCTTTTAAAACATTCTTACACCCCTTCCCATTTGAAAAATTGGCCAAAATGTCGTCCCCAGTGAAAGTCAGGAATTTCAGGTTCATAACTACACTCGGCGAGTACCTAATAAGCGTCCCCCGCTAATTAACTTTTCAAAAATTTTCCACCCAGGACATTGTTATTCCAACCCTTCCCTGCTTATTAATTTTTATGGGAAAATGTTTTTGAAAGTTCCCGCTTTTGCCCTAATTCTGCTGAATTAGCTTCCTGTTTTAAAATATGTTCCACCCAGGACATTTTTTCCGACCCCCGCCCCCGGCTTACCCGAGATTATATTGATTCTATCTTCATTCATTAAAAATTCTTTTACAGATTCACAGTGTGCAGCACAGATATGAGAATATGATAAGAGAAAGAGGTTGTTCTGAAAATGAGGAGGCTCAATCGAGTTCGGACTGCAAGGAGAATCTACATAGTCAGTCAGTAAGTAATTTGAAACCATCAGTTGAAGGCATAGCGAAAAGAATATATATACATTATTGATAGATCATCATAGAACCCCGCGGTTTTGAATTTTCAGTGTTTTGAGACTTAACTTGCGCTTAAAATCGGAATCCGAGGGGCTTACTTATATCTATATTTGATTTTTAAAAAACCAAATTTGACCTAGTTCGCACCTTTCATTGGGGTAATGGCTGACAGTAGAGAATTTAAGAGACTGAGCATGGGCTTACCATCGGAATTCGAAATGCTAAGCCCAAGTTGACTTAACTTGCGCTTAAAATTGGAATCCGAGGGGCTTATATCTACATTTGATTTTTAAAAAACCAATTTGACCTTGTTCGCACTTCCCATTACACCCCCTTCTCACAGACCCCTTGGGGAACCCTTCGCATTGGAAAAATTGGCTATAATATCGTCCCTGGTGGGAAATTATCCTCCAATTTTTGTCTCTGTTTAGTTGCGATTTATTAACCATTTTCTTCATAGTTAGAATAACAGCTTTGAATCCTCTGTACACCATTCAATTTCCCTACTTTTAAGCGAGTGGGCCATTCTTATTCTGAATTATAAATTTTCTTGCCATACAAGGGAAGAAAGAATAACATTTCTGACGGCACAAAATTCAATAAGTTATTAAATTATTAAGATATGCAGAAATATTGAGTCATGTACGTAAAAATAGCCTTTTTTTAATTCAGGTAAGGAATATAGTGCAGTTATATACACTGAAGAAAATACAAACTAGCGACTAACAATGACAATCTGCGTAATGAAATCCTAATATGGAACAACGAGAGAAACTTGATGGTGCAAGATATGTATTTTTGTTAGAAAATTTTAGTGTATATCAAGTTATATTTAAAATTAGTGTAAAAAGTTTACATTTGAATAAATAATTAGAAACGACAACTAACCTTCTTATCAAGACTTTAGTTTAAGGGCATTAAAATTCCTAGGTCACCATTAACATATCGTATTTGCTGCCCCCTATTCTGCTTATTCCTCAGCCACTCTGATATAATACTAATAACACTTCACTATGGAAAATATAGTTCAAAAGTTCAAAATTCCAATATAATTAAACTTTAAAGCCTCATTCATCCATGCTCTTACTCTTATGTGTTCGATCGATGATTTGAGCTGTTCTTGGTCACCGTCGTGGATTTTTTCCGTCAACGAACGAATACCCAGGCTAGCGGCCAAAGAACTTTTGAAAGTCAGAAAAGTCAAAAGAAAGTCAAAAAGACTTGTGGTTTTCCAGTGGCCGAAGACCTACGTTAACGACCCGATACCTAAATATTTAATGTGCTGTCAGTTTTCAGCGGCCGTAGACCTACACAAACGGCCGAAAGACCTGTAAGACTTAGACATTTCAGAATCTAAATGTGACCTAGCTTCAGTTTCTAAAGATCAAATTATTCAAACAGTATCGACTTTCACCCTGTTAAAATCCTTGCTTTGAGCGGAAAAAAAGAGCAACCGTTTCCGCAGCCTTGTACCCAGGGATTCTTACCATTTCATTATTTCGACTTAGTGGGATTTTGTGCTAACATCGTCCCCGTGCAACAAATGCTTTATTGACACCCCTGTGTCACAGACCCACTGGGACCCCAGCCCCACTGAAAAAGTTGGCAAAAATTTCGTCCCCGGTGGACAAAATACCCCACAATTTCAGCCCCATTAGGAAATTGACTTTGATTTCATCCCCATTTGAAATTCAATGAAAAAATTTGCTGTCCAAAACCATCCCCACTAATGGATATTTTAAGCTCGGGAACAATAGAATTTCTATCCCCATTGGGATTTCGATATAAATTTTTATCCCCACTGTTGGAAAAAGTTCTACCGGGGTTGTGAGACAGGGGTGTTTTATAACATTACTGATGGTAGCCAAAGGAGAGACTCACCGATGAAAGTACTTATACCTACTCTCAGTAATAGCACCCTCCCCCACTGGGTAAATCACTTGGGCGAGTCTTTAACGTTTAAGCACGACATTGATTTGACTGAAATTTAGCACTATTGATCCCTCGGGTTATATTTAACATCGTTTCTTTGGACTTGGGGACGAGTTTTAGTGGTCGAATTTGATTTTAACTAAACATATCTTTCTTTGATGAATCCTTCTTCGGGGGGACAGGGTGTACGATATTTCGGAATGGCGGAAATCGATCCTTTTTTCTTCGGAATTTCGGAAATCGGGCAAAATTTCTTCGGTATCGGAAATCCATGAATTTTTGCTTTAGAATTTCGGTATTATAAAGTTTTTATCCCCCATCTTCGGAATTCATACATGAAAAGTCAAATTTAATGAAAAATTAGTCAAAAAGAGGAAAAATACCCCCAAAAATCGGTATCGGAATTGCAAGCATTTTTTTACGGAATCTCGGAAATTTTAGCAAAATTATTCGGTATTTCGGAAATCGCAAACCCCGTACGCTTTCCCCCTTCGGGGTTTAATAGGATTTACTTTAGGCGTACAATATTACGCGAGCAGAAACTTTTGTGATTGCCGCGAATTTAGCCCTTATCGCGAATTTAAATTTCTTTTCTAGAAAGGGCCATTCGCGAAAGTTTCTGCTTGCGAAAGTTTGTACGCCTAAAATAATAGGATCCGAGCACAAGTTTAACCCCAAAAACAAGGACAGACTAAATAACAAAATTGAGCTTCAGTGTTGATCTTTTTTTTTTTAATTTTTTATAACGATAAATAATGTAAAAAATGCTCTTGAACTTCATCATAGTTGTCGATCAGGTACTCGTTGTTTTCATCTTTTTTCAAAGAGATTCTCTGCAAGATGTGATATGTTTCGTCCTTCGTGACGAGTGGTCTCCTCTTCTTCTCCCTGATTCTGCCCTCTTTTTTGTTCGTAATCTCGAAATACTCAAGTTTCACCACCTCGTTTAGGTGGTCGTCAATTTCGGCTTCTTCCACCACGCGTGCAAATTCTAACCGCTTGTACGCAACGGCGACATTCATACCCACGTGCAATCTTAAGGGTGGGTAACTGTCAATTTTGTGGTACCACTTGTCACTTTTTGAAACAGAAGAATTCGAGGAAAGAAGTGGGACATTAGAGATGGAAGTAGTAGTGGAAGCTAGGGAATCAGAGACAGAGGTGGTATAGGCATACCTTTTAAAACATTCTTACACCCCTTCCCATTTGAAAAATTGGCCAAAATGTCGTCCCCAGTGAAAGTCAGGAATTTCAGGTTCATAACTACACTCGGCGAGTACCTAATAAGCGTCCCCCGCTAATTAACTTTTCAAAAATTTTCCACCCAGGACATTGTTATTCCAACCCTTCCCTGCTTATTAATTTTTATGGGAAAATGTTTTTGAAAGTTCCCGCTTTTGCCCTAATTCTGCTGAATTAGCTTCCTGTTTTAAAATATGTTCCACCCAGGACATTTTTTCCGACCCCCGCCCCCGGCTTACCCGAGATTATATTGATTCTATCTTCATTCATTAAAAATTCTTTTACAGATTCACAGTGTGCAGCACAGATATGAGAATATGATAAGAGAAAGAGGTTGTTCTGAAAATGAGGAGGCTCAATCGAGTTCGGACTGCAAGGAGAATCTACATAGTCAGTCAGTAAGTAATTTGAAACCATCAGTTGAAGGCATAGCGAAAAGAATATATATACATTATTGATAGATCATCATAGAACCCCGCGGTTTTGAATTTTCAGTGTTTTGAGACTTAACTTGCGCTTAAAATCGGAATCCGAGGGGCTTACTTATATCTATATTTGATTTTTAAAAAACCAAATTTGACCTAGTTCGCACCTTTCATTGGGGTAATGGCTGACAGTAGAGAATTTAAGAGACTGAGCATGGGCTTACCATCGGAATTCGAAATGCTAAGCCCAAGTTGACTTAACTTGCGCTTAAAATTGGAATCCGAGGGGCTTATATCTACATTTGATTTTTAAAAAACCAATTTGACCTTGTTCGCACTTTCCATTACACCCCCTTCTCACAGACCCCTTGGGGAACCCTTCGCATTGGAAAAATTGGCTATAATATCGTCCCTGGTGGGAAATTATCCTCCAATTTTTGTCTCTGTTTAGTTGCGATTTATTAACCATTTTCTTCATAGTTAGAATAACAGCTTTGAATCCTCTGTACACCATTCAATTTCCCTACTTTTAAGCGAGTGGGCCATTCTTATTCTGAATTATAAATTTTCTTGCCATACAAGGGAAGAAAGAATAACATTTCTGACGGCACAAAATTCAATAAGTTATTAAATTATTAAGATATGCAGAAATATTGAGTCATGTACGTAAAAATAGCCTTTTTTTAATTCAGGTAAGGAATATAGTGCAGTTATATACACTGAAGAAAATACAAACTAGCGACTAACAATGACAATCTGCGTAATGAAATCCTAATATGGAACAACGAGAGAAACTTGATGGTGCAAGATATGTATTTTTGTTAGAAAATTTTAGTGTATATCAAGTTATATTTAAAATTAGTGTAAAAAGTTTACATTTGAATAAATAATTAGAAACGACAACTAACCTTCTTATCAAGACTTTAGTTTAAGGGCATTAAAATTCC
>NW_027104000.1:0-2789 GCF_902728285.1 Clytia hemisphaerica
TTTACATTAGCGAAATCAATAGTTTTTCCTTTCTTTCTATTGTTGAATATTGACTTGAAGAGGAATTAAATTGAAAAATTTCAATTTAAATCAACTCTCGCTCAATAATCGAACAATAGAGCACTTTCATAAATTTCAACATCATTTAAATTCAACTTTTTACCTTACATTCAGCAATATTTGCTCAATAACATTTATGATCCATATATAGTAACACTTTTTGAATATTGATCTAATATTGACAAATGTACCACGGCCTGTTAATATCGCTATGCGGAAACTCTATGGAATGTGGAAACCACTAAAATATTCATGGTGTGACCAAATTAAACAAGCAACATGCTGAATGGACCTACCTGATGATGAAAGTTAGTTAGCATTGATAGCAATGCGAAAAGAAAAATGAAAAAAATCAGTCAGAAAATATAGCATTTAGCGAAAATACACAAACAATAAATTCATCATGATTGTTGATGGGGGGGGGGGAGAGAGAAGGTGAGGGAAAAATAAATAGGAAGTTCTGGTCGCAAAAAACGTTTATTGACAATTAATCATCTTGAGGGAGCATTGTTATCAATAATGTTTTTTGTGTGAAAAACATAGAAACAAGAAAATCAATGAAAACTGCAAAACGGCGATTTCCGGCAACGGAAAAATTTTTTTCAAAAATCGAACTCGGCCATTTTTTCGCATGCGAATACGCATCTTTCTGCAAAAAATCAGAAGAAACTAAAATGAAATTCGAAAAAGTCAAAAAACGGGTTTTTCCGGAATATTTCCGGCTTTTCGGCCGGAAAAAAAATGTATTTTCGAAAATCGGGCTCCGTCACATTTAGCTATTGTCATTTGCATCAGTGTGCAAAAATATAAAAAAAGTACAGTCGGTCAGAAATCAAGAATACGTCTTTTTCCGGCGAAAAGAGGTTGCTCCGGCGACTTTGATAGTTCCGGCTTCAAAAATCAATTTTATTGAAAATGAAACATGCTTGATGGTGGGCATTGCTAATAATAACTTTTTGAATGAAAAAAACAACCAATTAGGAAAAGTCCAATGAAATAAGAAAAACGGCGATTTCCGGCATATTTCAGGATTTTCCGCCGGAAAAAAGTTTTTCTGAAAAGTCGGACTCGGCCATGTTTTGAGCATGTTAATACCATCTTTGAGCAAAAATCAAAAAAACAATGATAAAAAATCTCGAGGAAATGCCAAAAAAACCAGTTTTTCCGGATATTTCCGCATTTTCGGCCGGAAATTTTTTTTTTTTCGAAATCGGGCTCCGTCACATTTTGGGCATTGCCATTTTGCATCATTGTGCAAAAAATTAGAAAAAACTAATGAGCCAATCCCGAGAAAAGCTGGCAACAGACGAACGGACGAACGAACGGACGAACGAACGGACAAGGGTTAATTTAAAGGACTACCTTAGGTAGGTCCAATAAATAGAGCTATTGATGCGTTAAATAAACACGATCGTCTGATACTTTTTCTTTCTTTTTCTCTCTGTCTTTTTAAACGCGTATAGTTTGAGCTCTTTTCACACTTGCCACTTTAGTTACATGAACTTTTCTCCTTTTATTTGCTTCAAAAGTTTTGGATGTTTTTATAAAAAAACGTGTACTTTATCTTTCTAATTCGAGTCCGAATGATTCTTAGTATATCTCTTCTCTAATTCGATGAAAGTTTGTCATTACAAAAAGCATAAAAAACGTGGAATGAAGGTTCCGCATTACAGAATAGCGTACAAACATTTAGAATGAGGGTTTCTGCATTACAGAATAGCGTACAAACATTTAGAATGAGGGTTTCTGCATTACAGAATAGCGTACAAACACGACACAAAATAGATTACCTCCTTCTGATATCAATAAATTATACCTTGGTTAATACCTTGTATTACATCGAAAAAGGAGAATAAAGCATGTATAAATATACGTGTATATAGGCCTTTATATTTCGTGATCAATCGAGGCTTTTATTTACTTTTCAAAATAAAAGGAAGAAAAATCTTGTGTAAACATAATTGATCTTTTACTTTGGTTTCCCCATTCCTAGAGTTTCCGCGTAGCGATATTATCACGGCCTTAAAGTATTTTGAAAGAACGGCACATCTCTATTGTAAAACATATGTAGAAGAAACTTATTATGTACAGTATGCCAGTTTTAAAGAGTTGTAAATTTAGAGGAGTCTTTATCAAAAACGATTTACCTTTTAGATGCGAGATTAGAAAAAAGTACGCTAAAACAAGGATGGAACATTAAAAATAGTGTAACCTAAAAGGGGATAACATCTAAATTACCAAATAACCTGGAAATTCCCCCTCTTCAGCTGTGCACAACTCCTGAAAAATTTTCCAAGCTCTTACCTATACGACTATACCCTGGAAATTTTTTCAGAGCTTTTCGAATCCTGGAAATTTTTCGAAAGCTTTTCTATACCCTGGAAATTTTTCGAAAGTTGTTCTATACCCTGGAAATATTTCAAAGCTTTTCTATACCCTGGAAATTTTCTGAAAAGATTTTCTATACCCTGGAAATTTTCTAAATGCAAAAGTCCCTGGAAATTTCTCATAAGATTTTTTTATACCCTGGAAATTTTTGTTACTTCGACTTGACCCCTGGAAAATCAGATATCTGGAAGACGATGCTTACGTGTCTAACCCCCCTGGAAAATAGTCTCAATTTTACTGGAACCCCTGGAAATTTTCCAAATACCCCCTGGAAATTTCAATCAAAATACCCCCTGGAAAAGTTCGTCCACCCCTATGTACGGACACAAAATGGAATGGCC
>NW_027104001.1:0-9632 GCF_902728285.1 Clytia hemisphaerica
GCCGGTTGTTTGGGTGAAACTTTTTTGAATTCTGAGATAAAAGATGACGATCCTAGGCTGACTATTGATAATTATGCGACCATCCCTCTAATAATAAGAGAGATGGTGTTTGTATCTATTATCGAGATCATTTAGATCTCGATGTGAAGCCACAAATCACTACATTAGACGAATGTCTTGTAGCTGAGATGAAAACCTATCTCTTTGTCATCGCTTCCCCAGTCAGACTTTTGATGAGTTTGAGGGAGGAGACCATTATAAACATTAATAATTTTTCTCCGACTGCTACAATTTTTCTTGTAGATTTTAATGTAAAGAATTGCGATGACGTCACTGATCCTGGTGGTAGAGATATTCAAAATCACATGCATGTTTTGAGGGTCTTGATGTCGACGGGAAGGTTTCTCTCATGACTGAAACTATAATCAATATCATGTCTAATTTCGTGCCAAATAAAGTCATAACCATCAGTAAAAAAGAATGCGGTATGGATGACGGCTGGGATAAAGAGTGCCCTACTTGAAAAATCCAAAGTCTATAAGCGGTATGTCAAAAATGTGATCTTGAAACCCTCCATGAACATCAGTCTAGGTGTAGAAGGGCAGTCAGAGATAATAAGAATTCTTATTTTTCTCGTTTAGCAAGTAATCTTAGTGATCCAAATCTGGGAACGAAAAAATACTAGTCCATTTTAAATCAACTTCTTAAGAGGAAGTTGCCAAGGATTCCCCCTGTTCTCGAGAATCCAGCAATAATCTCATTGCTGATGTTCCAACAAAAACAAACATGTTTAACAATTTTTTGCTAATCATTGCTCTCTCATAGACACTGATAGTGTTTTACCACAACAAAGCTTTGCTACAAATCTTGAAATAAACAATATCGCTCTTGATGAAGCAAAGATTTTAGCCCTTATACGCGCACTTACGACTAACAAAGCGCATGGTTGGGATGACATCTCCATACAGATGATTAAAACCTGTGATGAATCCTTGGTTAAACCTCTTATGAAAGTTTATCAATTTTCCAGGTTCTTGTGTTTTTCCATCGAATTGGAAAAAAGCAAATGTTGTCCCTGTTTATAAAAACAAAGGGGACAAGAGTGTGTTAAGAAACTACAGGCCAGTGTCTCTTCTACCTATTTTTGGTAAAATCTTTGAAAAATGTATCTTTGACTCTGTCTACACATATTTTGAAAATAACAATCTCTTTACTAATTCCCAGTCTGGTTTCCGCATGGGTGACTCTTGTGTGTCTCAGCTTTTGTCCATAACGAATGACATCCTGGTAGGTTTCGATTCAAATCCACCTCTAGATACTCGTGGAGTGTTTTTAGATATTTCCAAAGCTTTTGACAGAGTTTGGCACGATTGACTGATTTTCAAACTTAAGTCATATGGTGTATCCGGGTCCCTTCTCTCATTACTCCAAAATTTTCCCTCAGGTAGATTGCAGCGGGTGGTTCTTGATGGTCAAGCGTCCAAATGGACCGAAGTCTTGGTCGGTGTACCTCAAGGCTCTATAGGACCCCTCTTCTTTCTAATATATATTAACGACCTCCCTGAAGGAATTATTTCCATGATCAAAATTTTTTCTGATGGCTCTTCAATATTTTCCCTTATCCTAGATCATATTCGCTGTTCAAACGAATTGAACAGTGACATGCAGAAGGTTAGTGAGTGGGCTCATCAATGGAAAGTGACCTTCAACCCTGATCCATCTAAACAGGCTGTTGACCTTGACGGCCGACGGGGACGTGTCACTGGAGTTTAAGGTAAATTTTGGACCCTGTCAGAAAAAAAAATCAAGAAAAATTTCCTATTTTCAACCTGAAAGTAGCCAAAATGACTAAAAGTAGACGGAAAATTAGAAAATTAGATAATTTCCACCCTGAAAATTGTCAAAAATTACCAAAAGTCGACCCTGTCAAACAAAAATCTTGATAATTAGTTAATTAAATTAATTAGTAAACCCTGTCAGATATCTTTACAGCCTAAAAAAGGGACCCTCATCAGCGGCACGTCCCCGTACCCAATTTTGCCTATGTGAGTGCCCGCCCCCGGGCGGGGACACTACACAATCCAAATATGGTTAAAAGATGAGACACCCGGGGGAGGGTTAGAGTCATACTTTGAAGAGATTCTTTTTATTTAATATTTGATCCTACAGCTTAACCGGCATGCGACGCCGGATACCGGCTAGTTTTAATTAATATGACAAGCAACATTTAAGTCTGAAAAACTCATAAAATTCAGAGCAGCCCAGCCAGAGCCATAACTTATTGGTATTCTATAAAAACCGTGCATCTAAGGATACTGCTCTCATTAGCCAAATTCTGGAGCCGCTCGCTGCGCTGCAGTTGATGCGCGTGTCGGGACAAAAATCGAGGCGGAAGCCATTTTGTTTACATTTTTTGCTGGGGAAGCACTGCAAAACAGTGCTTTTTGAGTAGATTTGGTGATTCTTGGGAAGAAAGAAGAAGAATACTGCTTGGAACCAACATCAAATGTGTTGGAATAGACTTCTATCGTACATTGGAATAACAGACAATACTTTTTGAACATAATGAATGTGTAAAACTTGCTTTTTTGTTTACAAACTTCACTCAAGTAGTTTGTCGATTTTGCTGCTTTCGAAAGCTGTTGATGGAGACTACTAACTTGCAGAAGTAACTTTATATTGGTGCAAACAATGACTATAATAGCTTCACAAACATTCCCGATCATGGAATTCAGCTGGGAAAGATTTTTTCGATCGCATTGAACTGTTTTGATATGAGAGAGATATCCAAGATATAGGCTCATAGTTCAAACATGGTTTCACCCATCTCTTAAAGATAACAAAAATTTCATGATTCATTTTATTCATCTCAAAAATGGCTGAAGAAACACCATCGGTCATATCGGATTCATCACTGACTGCGCTGAACTTTAACTCTCAAAATTTTGTCGTTGAATCTTCCCAGTCGTCAAAGACCAAGTTATAATGCTATAAAAGTGACTGATTTTGGGGTACGTTTTACGTGCAGGTTTTGATTGGATCCAGGAAAAGAAAAGGATAAGCGAATCCGATGGAAGAAAGTGCCCAAAAATTCTGAAATTTTGGAAATACCGCAAAAAATTGAAAGCATGTTACGACATTGACATGACTGTGTATATCATATAATGGATTGTTATTGTTTTGGATATCCGGCATACCGTCAACAGCTCTAACTTGGAACGAGTGTTCATTTCATCAGTCCATCACAAACTGCCATATAAACAAAACTCAACATTCTCACAAAAGTTGTCTTTTTGATTTCCCAAACATTCGTCTAAAGCGTTCACTTCCACAATAATTTATGAAATATGTAATTGCAATTTCGGTCAGTCCACAGTCGGCTTCAACATATACACGTGTTTTTATTTACGTGACCGAAGTGCCTAGTAAAACAATCCGGGGGTAAGTGGCGAAAGAACACAGCAGATTATTTGTAAAGTAAAGAAATATCTTTTGGCATTGACAATAGACCTTTTCGCCTTTCCGTCCGCCATCTTGAATTGTATGCAAAAATACAGGAACGAAAATGCCGTGGTTGGATTTAGTTGGAATGTATGCAAAACATATGCAAGTTTACACAAAGATTAAAAAGACAACAAAGCATCTAATAAATAAATATTATAATCATTAGAACAATAAAAGATGGAATTTCTTAATCCAAAAGGAAATATTTACAGAACAACAAAAGCCTTTTAGGAATTTGTTCTTAAAGACATTGCATATTCTGTTTTCATGCCATTAAGAAATTCCACGAAGACGGAGTACACACATCAAACTTTCAAGACATGCAAACTGAAAGCAGTAATTATGACGTCACACTTTCTCAATGTTTTGATTTGATCATTTGGCGGCTCTATTCCCAGGAGAATAATTTGCCGTCAGCCGGATAAGGATTGTTTTTTACCTTCGCGGGTGATTTTTCAGTTTGAGTTTCTGTCTAATGTTATGGTCTTTTGAAGTGCTTGTTCTAAGGGATGAGTGAATATAATTGTTTTTAGTTTTCAAGAGAAGCAAATTTAATCTTTCTTCTACAAGATTACACTTTAACATAATGCCAATTATGCATGTAAGTTTTTAATTCATACTTTCTTTTTGCATATGTTTTGCACACTTTCTAAGAGAATTTCACCACGGCAATTCGGCCACCATAATTTTTGCATACAATTCAATATGGCGGATGGAAAGGCGAAAAAGGCTATCCAATATAATATATTATATTATATTTCCCTAATTCAAAAATCAAAAATTCATTTTTCATTCGCGAAAAATAAAAATAAGAAAATAATGAATTAATATTACATACTAAGATGCCCCCGTTTTTTACTCTCGTTTAATTCCCGATCTCGGAACGTGCAAAACGCCCGTCCCGCCCAATATCCACCCAATCAGCTTAAATTCACTTTAATTGTCCTTTGACTTTCAAAAAATAGTATTTAAAAATTATGAATTTATAATAATTACAAAAACAAAAAAATTGATACTTCATTAGTGAAATATTCATAAATTCCATGTTTCAATTTTCAGTGGGCGTTTTTCTAGTGCTTTGTTGATCGCGCAATTTTTGCATCACACAAACTTTCTCGGGAGCTCGTAATAATTATGCATTGCCAAATTTGGTTCTCCATTATCAAGTCAGGATCGATGGTGACGTCACCTAAGCATAAAAAAGAAAGGATTTTGTCATTTTTTGCATATATTAATTTGCAAGATATTCTATTCGCCGCGCGAGCGCACTTTTCGTAGACTAGTCGGAATACTTTCTTTTACTCGCGGGATTGATGGTAACTTTTCATCTTCGTTATTTTTAAAATGAAGCACAACCGAAAAAAAACGAAACGTCAGAAAGTTGCGTATTTCCAGTGAGTAAACGATTCTGACAATTAACAAAGTTGATGATGATGATTTTTTTTCGGTCAGGCAAATGTCTCGTATTGGAGGTTCTAGTCTTGACCCCTAAGCCTACGCGAGATTGAAGCGTTTGGGTAAACGAGAAAAAACTCCAAAAAAGCTGGTGTTTTGAACTGGCCATAATTGCTCCTTGAAAAAGTTGCGACAGTCTGGACATAATGATTCGAAATATAGTTCGAATTGAAGTGGTTTTACAACATTGTTTGTGATAGCAGCCAATTTGAATCCCCTTTTCTTGCAGAAATTCAGAATGCCGCATTCAGTAGCTGTTTGTTGATTTCTGCACCAATATTCTGGTCCATCGCGTTGACATGGATCAGCATTTAATTGGACTGGTGATGATGGAACAACAAATAAGCTCGAAAGCAAAAAGCTTGCAGCTGTAATGCAAAGATTTGTCATATGTTATCTTTACCCTTCAGAAATATTTAAAGTAAGCTGCTATTTTACAAATATTTTACAAAGGTTATGACGTGAATTTTAAATTGTGTTGAAAAATAATACGAATAATATTTTCAATAATAATTTTCTATGCTCTCTCCTCCCTTTGAAAATTCAGCATGTATCATTTAACACCTAAAATCTAAAGATCGAACCTGTGTCAGAGTGTTTTGTTAAATAACTTGCAGGTTTGTAAATAAACACTTGACTTATTGAGAAGTAATTGCAGCTCGTGACACCACGTAGCTTATCATGCTTTAGAATACAAACAGCTTCGTAACTTTGAACTTGATTTTGCTAGGTCATTGTCATTTCAGAAACATCCCTCTCTCACTTGACACTATTACGCAATAATTTAATTCTAAGCCTGGAAACGAGATCCTTCTAGAGGAACAAAAATTCAGAACTCACGCAACATTTGACGAAAATTACATATTCATGCAATATTTCAAAGTTCTCGTATTCATGCAATGCAATCACCTATACCCAACGATGCTTACATATNCCGGGAAACAGCCTACCGGGGTGCGCGGATCAAGGTGGGTTCCGCCTCCCCCGTAGATCTTTTTCTTGGGAAGTTGATCTTCGAATTAGTTTTCAAGGTTGGCTTGGCTCAAATTTTTTCATCTACTGCTCAAATTTTAGGCAATTTCTCAAAGTTTTTGAAAATGTAAGTTTCATTAAAAAGCGCCAGGTTATTTTTTCATGAATCCCTTTAGAAGTTTTGCGGCGCATTTTTTTGCTTGAGAGTCAAGTAAACGATATAGCGCTTTCGCAGCATCAATCTTTGATACACATTTTAGCGGGACACTAGTGTGACTAACTGACAAAACAAACGGAAAGATAGTCTACTAGCCTAGCATGTAGATGTTTTGGATGAAGAAAGTAGTTTGAATCAGTGTACCTTTACGGCCAAATGACTTTTACGCATTATTTTTCAAACAAACTTTGTCTGGTGTCATCCAGAAATATCAAAAATTAACACCAGGACTAACACCAGACAAAAGGTTTCCGGGGCGGGGTGTGGCTGAGGGATTGTCCAGGCTAGCTCTAAAGCTCTAAAACAGCATCTAATAACATGAAAACCAGAATATGATTCTTCAATGGGAATCAAAACTACTAAGTAGTGGATCAATATATCAGATCTAACAAAATTAATAAGGGATCGTCGACAAAAAACTTTTGAGTCATGATCAGAGAAAATTGTGTTTTCGAAGATGTAAAAAGTTGGATTTGAAAAATTTTGGCCGATAAGAGCAAGGGGGGACAGTTAGTCACACTAGAAAATTAAGCTTTCAGAAGAAAAAAAAACATCAGTCATCTACAGGATGTATTTCAACAACAAGGATGAGAGTTACCTGAATCAAGTTCAAGATCCCAAGACAATAAATTAAAACTTGAAAACTTAATATGAGACAAAATTGCCGATTGTGACATGCAGCAGCCAAATATCAACCAACCAAAATTGTTATTCAATTCCCGAGACAGCGCTTCCATTTTTAACGCCTTGTTTATATGCTAAAGTAAAAATAATTCCGCACATGTAAATGGGTCATTGTTTGAGGTCCGGCAAAAATTTCCGGGAAATAGCCTATCCGGCGATGTGCGGATCTAGGTGGGTTCCGCCTCCCCCGTAGATCTTTTTCTTGGGAAGTTGATCTTCAAATTAGTTTTCAAGGTTGGCTTGGCTCAAATTTGTTCATCTACAGTATGGCTCAAATTTTAGGCAATTTCTCAAAGTTTTTGAAAATGTAAATTTCATTAAAAAGCGCCGGGTTATTTTTTCATGAATCCCTATAGAAGTTTTGCAGCGCATTTTTTTGCTTGAGAGTCAAGTAAACGATATAGCGCTTTCGCAGCATTAATCTTTGATATACATTTCGGCGGGGCGCTAGTGTGACTAACTGGGGGAGGGGGTCTGAAGCTTATTGGCCCAATGCCAATAAAAAATTCGAAAGTTTTTTGTCAAAGACCCCTAAACGGCACTGTCATCAATAAAACAAAGGATTTTCTGTCAAGAGTCTTATAAATATTCCAACAACTTCCATCGAAATGATCTGTCACAGCCGAGTCTACCATTTTTAACACAGTCTGAAGATTGAGCCAAGAACACTTGCAGAAGGCTCACAGAACGCTCGCAGAACAGCGCCCGCGAGCTCCCGCGCGGGTGAAAAATTTAATCTGTCAATCACTTTCTTAAACAAAGAGTACGCAAAACGATTCTAGCTTTACGATGGTGCCGCGGATCATCAAAGGATAGTATTCAATTATCATTATCCTTTTATTTTCATTCCTAGAACTTTTGCAAAAAAAAAGGAAAAATAGAAAAATTGTATTTTTTACTGCTCTATTCACATATATAATGAATTTGAAAGATCTTCTATGTGGCGTTTTTTGCTAACTGCTTTTGTGAGACTTTAGCTTAGTGCTTGCGTGCAGCATAGGGTACAAAGTCCAAATATGCGTTTCCCGTAATTTTTGTATGAAGAGTTAGGTCTATACTGCTGTTTTAGAGCTTTAGAGCTAGCCTGTTTGTATTTTAATGACCAGATCATTTATTTGAGGGCTATGCATGTTTGCCTCCTCTACTGATGCAAGTTACCCAATCTCACGGTAGTAATCTGATTGAGACATGCAAATTCCCGCTTTCTTCAGTAAATTGAAGATGAGAAAAAACCTAAGCCACCGATCACAGATTGAAACAAATATATGAAGGTTGGGGTTTTACAGCCGCCTGTCGTGCAAGGTACTGAGAGGCCACGAGTGCTAAAAAGAAGAGTCGTTTGAAATGCGCCAACCTCGTTGGTGGAAATCTGATAAACTGCTGCGAACGAGCGCTGGGAGCAATCAGTAGAAGAGACCACTTTCGTTTTGTTGCAGATTTCGATATAAACTTCTCTCAGGGATTTATTTGTCAATATACATGTACACATGTGTTGTTATTCAAGAGGTAAGAGTAAGACTAGTTAGTTTCTAATCCTATAGGGTTTTAAGCTTAGACTGATGGGTGGTTGAAAACAAAGGTGATAAAGAGAATGAAAAATAATAATAAAGCGATAGTGGTCAGGGGAAGAATGTGAAAATGGACATTTTCGCCTTTCCATTCACCATTGTATGTCAAAATTCTGGTGGCCGAAGTGCCGTGGCGGAATTCCCTTAGAAAGTATGCAAAACATATGCAAAAGAAAGTATTAAAAAAACTTACATGCAGAATTGGCACCATATTGAAGTGTAATCTTGTAGATGAAAGATTAAATTTGCTTCTCTTGAAAACTAAAAATAATTATATTCGCTCATCTCTTAGAACGAGCACTTCAAAAAACCATAACATTAGACATAAACTCAAGCTGAAAAATCACCAGCAACTAGGTACAAAAATAATCCTTATTCGGCTGGCGGTAAATTGTTCTCCTGGGAGTAAAACCGGTAAATGAAATAATTGATGTTTTTTGTTTTTTTGGGTCCCTTGGAACATAAGCTACAATAAGATGTCACAAAACATTATTGCAATTTTCGAAATACCGAATAATTTTGCCAAAATTTCCGAAATTCTGTAAAAAAAGTACTTGCAATTCTGATACTGATTTTTTGGGGGTATTTTTCCTCGCTTTGACTAAGTTTTCATCAAATTTGATTTTTCATGTATGAATTCCGAAAAAGGGGGACAAAAACTTTATAATACTGAAATTTTGAAGCAAAAATTAATAAATTTTCCATACCGAAACAATTTCAGAATTCCGAATTACCGAAGGAATTTTGCCCGATTTCTAAAATTTATAAGAAAAAGGGTCAATTTCCGCAATTCCGAAATACCGTACGCCCCCATTATATTGGAACTCTATTTTCTTGTCTAACACTGCCTAATAGCCAGAGAGGTTTTCGATATTCCTTTCTGTTATGCTAATAAACTAGCAAACTTATAAGTTGCTTGTTTTTATTGCATTTTGTCTAACTTCAGAGTACTGTAAGTTGGTCTAATGTCAACAACCCCTTCCAATCTAGACTCCTTTTTTAGGGCTGAGAGGAAGATGGAAAAAGAAAAGACAGAATTGCTGATTAAATTTTTTTTTAATCTCTGGTCGCTAAGTAAAGACATATTTTCTAGTGATTCTGACCTTAAAAAGAACCAAAGAAAGAAGGGTGATGAAATTAGTTAGAGGGTTGTCGACATTTTAGACTAACTTATGGTAATTATAATTAAATGTTGAACAGTGAAAAAAAATGCGACTATAATATTTTGATTT
>NW_027104002.1:0-131093 GCF_902728285.1 Clytia hemisphaerica
TTGGAGTGTATTCTTGAAGGAAAGTAGCCAGTAGCCAAAACAACCGCGTGTTATGGGTGGTTTCAAATTATGACCTATGGCGCATGTAATGATAAACAAAGTCAAAATGTCGCGAATGTGCTGAACTAGAAATCACTCGCGAAAAATTGGCAATAATAAAATTTTTGAACGAAGGAAAGAAAAAGTCTGACAAATTTACCGACTCACCGACTCAATTCTACTCAATTTTCGAGAGTCGGTCTTGCCGCCTAACAAAACACATGATCTGTTCCTCAGTTTTCGACCTGCACAGGATTTTGGCCATTTGTGAAAATATCCTCCTATCTATCTATATGATGGAAATAGGGTTGTGCAGGTAGGCCAAGCAGTGTTAATTAGACACCACCACAGATAAAAGATTGTAAAAAGATGTGTTTAGTGAAAGTTTAAAATGTGTGCAATAATATAAAATAAACTAAAACATAAAATCCAGGGAACCAAATGAAGAAACTAAATAACAGTGAGAAAAGAAGTATACTTTCTACTAGAAAAGTTGCCACACCTTTGACCAGCTTTGACCCGTTTCTGCCATAACGTTGTACTTTAATCCAATTAATTTTCGCGAAATTAAAACTCGCGAACACGCGTGAGATTCCTGATTCGCGAAATTAAATCCACCACAAAACTTTTAAAATTGTATTTTTGGCGGAGAAAGTAGTTCCAAGTCTCCATTTATGGCAAAAAATAGCTATTTTCAGCTGTTTTCTGGCTTATTCGCGAGATTAAATCCACGCGAAATATTTCAAAACTCTGACTCGCGAAATTAAATCCAGAAAATTTCGCGATTTTTTTAGCTCGCTAAATTTAATCTCGCGAAATTTAATCCGGTTAAAGTAGAAAGCATACTAGAAGGGAATGAACTGGGATTGGATTGCCACTATCCAACCCTGTGGCTCTCACACACATTTTACAGTTCAAAGAAGATGATGGAAAGAGTGGAAAAAGAATCAGAATTTAAAAAAAATCAGACTAGAACCCAGTTTTAAGCCTCGTACACCAGTGACCGCTCACCGCAAGAGCTGGTGAATGAGTGAATCTTGAGAAAGTTGAAATCTTGAAAATTCTGAAATATGATGAACTATAACTATAACTTGTCCAAGACTGCACTCTATCTTTACTTCAGCACCTTGACATTGCATTCTTTGTCTATATAAAAACTTTGGCAAAAGAAGAATAAAAAATCGATTCTGGTAGGTTGCTATCTTTATCTGGTATTTATATATAGGTCTTTGAAATACACACTATAAGTAGATTGTGAATTCAGATTTTTGCTGTGGCTTCGTGATCTAGTGGTAGCGTACAGAGTTTCTAACCAAGGGTACTTTTCATGTGTAGATTCGAATCCCACCTGCTCATAGATATCAAGGGCCAATTTAAACTCTGGATTGAATCAGAGCCAAACTGCTAAATTGATTGAATAGCTGTAGAGAACCCATTATGAAAACTGAATGAACAAGATTGAATAGAGTTTATTCTTTATATTAACACCTGGTAAATAGCGTTTTAATAAAAGAAGAGGAGTTTGAAATAAATAGGACTATAAATCTATAGTATCAATGAAACTTAACTTTTCTTTATCTATTGAAAAACGTTTATTTGAAAATATCAAAGTTGAACTCTTAAAATGAGTCCAACCTAGAAACATCTTAAAGGTTCAGAAACCCCAGAAATCTCCAGATCAAATATAGAAAAATACAAGATTTACTCTCACCCGTACAAAGCAGCTAAGACAGTTTGAGCTCTGGCAAAATTTCTGGGAAATAACCTATCTGTTGGTGTGCGGATCTAGGTTGGTGTCATCAAATTTCATCAAACTAATTGAACAATACTGTTCAATTACTGAACCGAAACGAATACCTTATCGGCCCTTTTTACGCCAGCCCTAATTTAACGCCAGCCCTAATTTAACGCCAACCCCTTTTACGCCGACCCTTATTCTGCCCAAGCTTAATGTTAGGCTTACGCCAATTAGGGCCGTAAATAACGCCAAAACTTGTAAAAATTGCTTTTCAGGCTTCAAAACAGTAAGTATTAACGAAAATTTACATTAAAAAGTCATCTTTCACTCTTAAACTGTTCAAAATTCCATTGAAAATCATTGATTTTCATCCTTTAATCATGCCTAAAATCCTTTAAATTGAGAAAAAATTACAAAATTTTGGCCCTTTTTAATCCGACCTTTTTAACACCGTCCCAAAAATAACGCCAATAAGGGTGCCCATAAGGTAATAATCAAACTCTACCGGGATATTCAGTTTGATTACTGCTGATTACTGTTCGATTCTTAAGATTTCGGTTTAATTAAAGGTTTTGTTTTTAAATAAGAGTGATATCGTTTGCTTTATACTAATTAATTTCAATTCACAAGCTTTTTCACATTGGATTAACACAGATGTGGAGCGAGATTGGTCGGAGAGAGGAAAAGAAAAACATTTTTTGCATATATCAGCACTGTGTTGTTATGAAATATGTGTCTGATATGAAGCGGGAACTCTTAGTAAAGCTGGTCATTAAAATTGTGCACTGCGATGGAAGACTTTTTACTAGCTATGTAATCAGGAACGGGATGTCATGTTGAATAATTTTAAAAACTCCAGCATTAAAACAATGTCAAGAAAAAATTAGTGCACACTTAAAACATAGTGTGAATCCCCCTTTTTTGAGGTCCCCATCCTTTTCCAAAAGTGCTTTATAGGGGGAGGATAGGAGATTTTCTGAATAAAATAGCGGGTTTGAGATTTTAGGGGGAGGGTCAAGTAAAAATAGGGGGTAACAACTTTTGGTCAAATTATCTATCATATTTTATATTGATTTAGATATTTGGTGTGGGACAACTAAAAAACAGGTGTAGATAGCTAAATTTTTGCCTGCTATAAACTGTTAAACTCTTTTTTCATATAATTTTTAATACAAATTTCAATGTTTTTGGTTTTGAATGACTGGTGGACTGCTGCTGTAAATTAGCCCGGGTTCGAAAATTTAGGGGGAAATACGAATATCGAAAATAGGGGTTCAAACCCCTCTGCACATTATGTAAAACAGTTATATGCATTAGTGTGTCATTGTTTTAATGCTTAAGTTTTTTGCAGTAACTAATTGTCGTGGAACTTATTTTGCAGTATGAGGGTGTGAAATCGGTGTTTTTAGCAGAACTAATTTTTGTGGTTGACACCCACTTTTCATTTTTCTAGGAGTTTTTCAGAATTTATAGTAAAAGTTGCATTTCACGGAACTAATTTTTGCGGTAGACATCCAAAAACGCATAAATTAGTTACCGCAAAAAGTAGTTCCCATTGGTATTCAACATGTCATCTTGATTAGCAAAAGATCTACCTTCAATCGGGGTTACTTTCAGAAGTGAGGGGTAACAATAATGAACTTCAAACCAAAGACTCTCCAAAGCTGCAAAATGATTTCGTCATCTGAACGCAGGTAGTCCCAATTACTGCTACCATTTCTTTTTTCTGTGGGCTAGTTACTTTAGTTAAGTGGAAGAATAGAGTCATGTGTCTGATTAAAAATAAATTATGCTGAACTGACATAATTTTAATAATCTATACATGGGGCGAATTTAGACGCTGCTGAATGGTTTTCAGATGTGAATTCTCAAATTTACTATCAATTTGGAACCTATTATATCACTTTATGATTTGGTAATATATTAACAAATTTTGGTTGGGTGATTAGCTGGCTACTGCACATTAGCAATCAGTCATTTTATTTTATTTCAAGTTTCAATTGATTGTCTTGGGATTTTGAACCTGATTCAGGTAACTCTCATCCTTGTTGTTGCAAACACATCCTGTAGATGTCTGATGTTTTTTTTTTCTGAAACCTTGATTTCCCACTGCTGCTAACTTCTTCTATTTCTTTATGTTCGCCAATCCAAGGAGTCTTCAGTTATATATCATAAGATAGCCCATAAAACCCCGTTAATTTAGTTTTGAGATTTACAAATCCTTATGATTGGCAATTAATAATTTTTTCCCACTTACAGCTTAGTTTTGATCTTTTATTGGTTTCTTTTGTTGGTTGCTTGCGTCATTGATAACTTGCGAGTCATTTCTTGAAATGGCAACACGAAATTTACCAAGCTGATTGATGAAAAACAATCGATGATCAATAGATGTTCATTTATATTTGTATGGTATGTACATAAAGGAGAGAAAAAAAGTCTTTTTACCTTTGATTCATACTCTTCAAGGGTTACACTCAGGTTTCCAGTGCTCTGGAAATGCTCTTGATTTTATTGAGCTTGTCTAGCACAAATGAGTTAAGATGTTTGAAATGGTGGCAGTTTAGCAGAATTTCAAGATTTGAATACACCTATGCTTTTTTCAGGTGAAGGGTACTACCACCTTATAATTTACTAGATTGTTGATTAGCTTTTTATTTTCATTTGAGCCTTTTTCATTCTTTTATTTCCCTATTCGTCCTTTTTGACAGTCTCCATCAGAGAGGTCGATTATATTGTCTTCCTTTTAAGAAATCTCATACTTACTTGATGAAATAAGCTGATAAAATAATAGGCTTTATGAATTTAGTTTCTACGGGTGAGGGCCAATACAAATACAGACAAGACATGTAAGATATAAGTTTAGCTAATTAGAATTGTTTGAAGTTCAGATGTCTTTCCTTTTCATCATTCTCTTCACATGGAGTCACTGTAACACTTTTACTATCTTCCCCTATTAAACAAAGCTTCCTACTAAAAACACTTAACTTGAAATTACAGAAAGAAACATTGCAAATTTTATTGTTGTGAATACGTGATATGAAATATGAACATCCATCCATGAAATTTCGAAAAAATCTTTTCCCTACTACAGTAGTAAAATTTAAAGTGTGAATTAAGCACTGGGTAGACTTTTGGACGTTTGCAATTCGAGATAAGTAGAGGATCTTTTCCAGATGGATGTTACTAGTTAAAAAAGTTCACTTACCTTAAGGGAAGAAATTTTCGCGAGAAGAAATTTTCGCGGAATTTAATTTCGCGAATCAGAGTTTCAAAATGGCAAATTTCGCGGAATTTAATTTCGCGAATGAGCCGATTTTAAAAGTTTCACGGAATTTAATTTCGCGATTGAGAAGAATTTATCAACTTAGATTAACTTTTAAGCATAACGGAGTTGTTTAAATTTGTTTATATTTCATAAAAAATACACGTTATAATGCTTAAAATCAATTGTGTCCATCTTTTTTGGTAATACCTGGTCAAAAACAACAAAATAAAAGAAGAAGAAAAAAAATCGAATTTCGCTGAATTTAATTTCGCGATTTAACAATTTTGGTGTGCTTCGCGGAATTTAATTTCGCGAATCACGCCCAAATTCGCGAAATTAAATTCCGCGAAAATTTCTTCCGCGAAAATTTCTTCTCGCGAAAATTTCTTCCCTTAAGGTATTATATTATTTGATGTTAAGAGGAGATACCCAAAGTTGCAGTTCATTTTTATCGGGGAGGGGGGAGGCACTGGCGGATTTAATACAATACAGTAATTACGTCTGAAACATTCGAAGGTGTGCAACGCTCGTTAAAAGACAATGAAATTATAATTACAAATCTCTTCCTCTGATAGGTTCAACATGGTCTAAAACCGCCTATAGGGGAATGGGTTGTGCACACTATTTGTTTTAAATGATCATCTTCTATACAAATATCAGGGTGACATAAACGTATAATCACCCTCACTCTTAACAAAAGTACAATTTTCTCATAAATACGTGGTACTGATTTGAGTAATTAATTTTTTAGGTGAATGCTAGAGCAACATTTTCCCCTCAGTCATTACTTTGTGTTGCTACTAAAAGTGTATTATTTACAAAAGTGCTGTAAAAGTATTTATTTTTTAACTATTAACAATATATAATGTGTAATTACACTAGAAGAAAGGTTAGAATAGAACCAACATTCAATTTCTTGTTATCAATAAATGTTTAAATATTTACTATATGATAAACACCATACCATGTCAAGGATAAAATAAAGCTGGAATGTAATGAATGTGGATGAGAAAGTTCTTATCTCTATTATGGAAAAAACACTGCAGATCTCATCTTTTCTGTTGTACTTAAAAAAGTATTAAAGTATGCTGCTAAGCTATTTATATTTTAGGTATATTGCTGAGTTAATCGTATTTAGACTTGCTGAAGCAATCATATTTTGGGTATATTGCTGAGTTAATCGTATTTAGACTTGCTGAAGCAATCATTTTTTCCATTAATATTCGGTGTGCTTGACCTGCAGTCATCATTTTGTGAACTAAGATTTCATCAATACCTTTATGAGAAAAAAGATGTTTGTCATAAAACTGCTTCTGCTCTATGCTCTCCTGAATGTTTCCTTCTGTTCCAAGAAGAAATATTGTGAGCCTGATTTGCTTTGCTGGCCCAGTCAGATTGAATGGAACGATTTTGATGAATCTTTGAACGGGACACTTCATCAACTTTCACCAGATGATTACGAACAATGTGAAAAACAAGGTGACAATGCATTCAACATCTCATCCACTGGAAATGGTATTTGCATGCAATATCATGATTGCTCACGTCAATTCTGTCAAAGTAGCACTTCTTGGAACATCCCTGCTTACAGCGTGGAGGTCAAATCTGTGAGAGATGTACAACTGGCAATTGCGTTCGCCAATAAATACAACATTGCTGTTTCAATCAAAACATCTGGTCATTCATATGCTGGCTCGAGTATGGGGAAATCTACTTTGTTGATTTGGACGCGCAATCTCCCTGAACACTTGAAGACTGTAGATGATGTCAAACAAAACTTCACTGATTCTTGCGGAACCGTTTTCACTCATGCAGTCAAAGTTGGTGGTGGACAAAGATGGAATAGTGTATACAAAGCCTTGAATTCAAAATACCATATTGTTGGAGGTGGTGGATTGACAGTATCTGCAGCAGGTGGCTGGCTTCAAGGATGTGGCTTGTCTTCCATGTCTCGCAAATATGGGATAGGAATTGATAATGTTATTGACTTTGACGTTGTCCTTGCAAATGGAAGTTGTGTTACCGTAGATAAGTGTACTAATCCAGACTTGTTTTGGGCGCTACGAGGCGGAGGTGGTGGTACTTGGGGTGTTGTCACAGCAGTTCACTACAAGATTCGACCAGCTGAACCCATTCTTGAGTTTTACATGAACATTGCGAACATTGGAGCCCCTTGGTATTACACAGGGACTGTAGATTCTTGGTTGGAAGAGTGGGTGAAACTTTCACCAAATCTGGACAACCGTTGGGGAGGCTATTGGACATTGAACACACTTATTTTGTATTTTGTCGGTTCTGAAGAAGATGCTAAAGCAACCTTCATCAATGACTTCAATAAATGGAAAAATGACTTGCCTGCGCTAGAGAAACTAGCTGTCACAACAAACATCTTGACGGCTGACAGTTATTTCAATATTCGTGGAGGTTATCAAATGGATACTGATAAAACTGGAGAACGTACGATCAATATCGCAAGTCGGTTGATCCCGCGTGAATTTGTGTTGAACGAACCTGAGGAAGCTTTGGAACATTTGAAATGGATGGTGAGAAACGGGTTTTTCACTTTCAATTATCTCTTAGGAGGTGTAGTGATGGATCCTAGCAAAGACGAAACGGCTGTCCATCCCGCAATGAGAAAAGCTGTTTGGCAAATCGAAACCTTCCAGGATGAAATGACGAATTATTTGCGAGAGAATATCAAAAATACAGGAGCTGGATTCAACCATGCTTGGGCGAAAGAACCTGATTGGCGAAACTCTTTATGGGGAGAACACCTGGAGAAATTGCAAGAGTTGAAAAAGAAATATGATTCTGAAAATCGTTTCAACTGTTGGCATTGTATCGGTTACCAAGGAGATGAATATCCACGCTTGCAACCTGAACCATCTCTCTCACCTTCCACTTCACTCGAAATTTCATCCTCTTCGTTCATGTCATCTGAATCACCATCATCTTCTCCCCTTCTTTCTACCACTCTCATATCGTCACAAGTAGTTTCATTGTATATCCAATCATCCTCGCTCTCTTTCTCAAGCTCAACTCAATCTTTCTCGCAATCCCAAACCTCAACAACTTCCATGCCTGAATCATTCGCACCTTCTCACACAACGTTCATCTCTTCCACGCCATCTTTTCCATCTATTGCCGCATCCTCTTCATCCATGTCACCCACCAAGTCACCTATTTCACCTACACCACCATCCTCATCACAAGCCATCACTTCAACAGCATCCGTTACCTCACCCTCATCATCAGCTCACCTTCGAGTCAATTCACTTCTCGCATTTCTCTTTTCTCTTATCTCTTTTAGTTTTCTACTCATTTAAAGCAGGTCACCATTATTTTTCATGCTCGTAAATCGTCATGATGGTCATCAACACAACAAGTTTTGTATTCAACCATTTTTTTTATCTTCATATTCTAATTTTACTAACATACAACCCCTTTTATTACCCAATTAATATGCAGTGAGCAGCAAACGAGCTCTAAAATCGAATTGTTCTCGTCGTCACACTATTATTGAACTTTTTCATTACAGTAGACTATTTGCGATCTCTTGTGAGGAAAATGGTTTTGAAAAAAGGATGTTATTCAATTGGGTTAAAAAAGGGTTAAACATTATTTTGTATCATTGTAATTAGTTGTCATATAACTCTTTCCTTCTTGTGAATAATTTGCGTCAATATAATTTATACGTCTATTCAGCACTTTGTATTGTAAGCACTTTTTTGCTTTTTTCGAAGTAAATTAAATTAAGACATGAGTAGAGATCATCAATTCTTTTCGTATTGTCACATGTTAGAGCATTAACATGAGTCTACAGGAGGTAACGTTCTTTAGAGATTACCGTCTTTAGATTTTAGATTAAAATCCTGCCCTTTATTTATTGCCCAATTGAGTTATAGATTAAGAGATTAAGTTGCTATTTACTTTCAAAAGGAATAAGCAACACATCATTAATTTTCCTCTCTAGAATCTAAAAACTCTCTATTTGTTCCCAATATAATAATTCCTAGGATGACTAGTATAATTGATCTCAATGAGATCTTTAAATCTTGGTACATTCTTTAATTCCAATTTAAGAGGGTTCAGAGGGTGGTAGCCTCCAGTAGGTAGTTCTCAAAGTCGTATACTTAAATCTCAGTTGAAAACAAACTCTGTATAAAAACATGCTTCTAGCTATAAGCAAAAAGCTCGTACCCATTTCTTTTTTTAGCTGTTAAAGCATAATAATAATATGAGTTAAGTTGTTTTTTAAGACATGAAACTTGGATATTCAAAATCTACTCTAAATTCCACTTCCACTGATATATAACATGATAGGGTTATTTTCAGGTTACTTTTGTTGTTTTTTTGGATTTGGGCCTAAAAATGACCCAATTTTGGCCCAAAAAGTGATGTAACACCAAAGATCACAAATGTGAAATAGGAAATTATTTTTCTGAATTTGTAAGGAACATTATTCTTTTGATGTCAAGTTGTCATAAATACATACAAGAATGAGAAAAATTAACTTTTAAAGTTAAAACATGCACTAAATCCTAAAAAAAGGCCGGGTTTTTCCAAAAATAGTCTACCAGTCTGTTCCTCTAAAGGTGGTACAGTTACTTTCGGTTGGGGTTGTGGACGGCGAAATATGTCGTTTTTTATGAAATTTGTCGTTCTTTTTGTCTATTTTTAGTAATGCAGGATTCTTTAGATAAACCCCCTCCTACGTAATATTTCGATCAAAAATGAGAAAATCCACCTTGCAGGACCTCTAGTTCATTGTAATTCTGGATTTTTGACTCAATTTTTTGCATATTCTGATGAACTCTACCTATTTGAAGAATTTTCAAGCAAAGAAATCTCAATTCAAATACAATTGACGAAAAGATAGGGGAATTTCGACATAGGCCCAAATTTTCCGTCATGGCGTGACAAAAACTAAAAAGGGCTACAGAAAATCTTGTGGGTTGATTTTTGAATTTCTTTTTTAGGTTTCTGATTAACATTAATGGGTTGATGTTTCATGGAAAAAATGAAGACCTGATTCCACTCTCATAGATTTTTACAGGCTATTGAAAACTTTCTGTCACGGCGTGACAAAAACTCTGACCTAGTACTAGTCAGTGAAAAATGGATTTGAAAGCCTCAAATCATAGATTAACCAGTCCAAGTCCTATAGAAAGTTGACTCAGCTTGCAAAAGAGGCCTTTTGATTAGTTTTTTGAATCCATACCTGAAAAAAACCCTGTAATAAGGACATCATTCCAAAGCAGTTTTTTTTGCAACAGGCTCAGATGTTGATTTTTCGGGAACATATGCATGTTATATATCAAATTGTCAGAAGTTTTATGTAGATTCCAAAAATGGTTAAAAGTAGGGGTTAATAATGAAATCAATGAAAAGAAACTGCAAAACTTAATGATTTTTTATCCTATTTTGGCCTGCGATTTTACAAAAACCTAAAAAATGTGATAAAAATTTTTAAAGCGAGGTTAAGCTCTATTTTTTTTTGCTTCCCATAAAAATAGGTTTTAGAGATTTGAAGACCTTCACTTTTTTGACATTTATTTTTAAAATTTTTGGGTACGAGCTTTTTGCTTATAGCTTTCTCCGAGACAATGAAATTTTGTTTGTTATCAAGGAAAAATGATAACATTCACGTTATTCACAAAGGCAATCAAAAAGACATTTTGTCCGTGTTTAAAATCTGATTGGAAGCTTCAAAACTTCAGGCGTCCGTATAAGTTGGACAGAGGTTCTACATCACGTCCGAGGGGCTCATAACCAGTGACGCTGTCAGTTTACTCTTATCAATGGGAAATTGCTAAAATATCCCATGAGTGGGACTAATTTATAAAGTAGCTTGGGCTTCATTCATATTTAGGTGCATGAGGTCTATAGTATTTAGAAGTTTAGGAAGTGTAGAGCAAAAGTTTTCCCTTTCGGTTAAAGATTACAAGGAAAGTGTTATGTCAAAATCCACCCTGTATAAAAGCATGAAACATATAAACGACTGGACATCCATCTCCTTTGTCTTTTTGTAGAAAAGGCTGCTAGCTTCGTTGCCGCCTCGTTAAAAGCATAAAATGGAACAATATATTTTGATGATATACCACTTGGGAATACCTTGCTAACAACGTCAAAACTTCGACAAAAGTCTCTGTTGTTCTGCTCTTCTCAAGTCTTTTATCTATATCATAACAAGATAACAGAGGCAAAATCATAGTCAGCTTGTCAAAACTCCGACTAATATTTCTAAATTTTGACTTAAAAGTGTCTAATAATTTTAGAGAGTGTCACATTCTAATTTCGATATTCTTATGGAACAGGCTCTCAACTTTGGCAAGCTATTTTTTTCAAGTCATAAAAAAAATTATTAGAGTGACAAAAGGGATTCAAAAGTATACACGCAGTTGAAATTCTGCATTTTAGGCTTGAAAATGTTGATAAAATATATTGCAAACTTGTGAATAAATTCGAAAATAATTCTTTTGTGCATTAGGAGTAATGTTCAAGCTCTATCAATCATTTTACCTAAATAATTCAAAGAAATAAAATTATGACGGAATATTGTCGGATTTTTCATACTAATTTTGAAATCCAGGCGGCAACGAAGCTCGCTTCAAAGAGACAATAAATGATAGATGTCCAGTCGTTTATATGTTCATGATAAAAGGTACCCCCTTTACACAAATTGTAGGGATGACCTAAATTAATATTCACCCGGCGGACACCCAAATTCCTAAGGAGCACCTAGAACCTAATTTCGCTTTATTATATTCTTTGAGCGATCTAAATTCTAGTAGGGGTAGTCCAGGAAGACATATAGTCGCTTAGTTGGTCATTTCCAGTAAACATTGTCGAAAGTTAACCCAATAGCTTCTAATGGTTTTTAACCACAAGATATGGACGGATATTGAGATTTTTCCATAGTATTTCCAGTATTTTATCTTAAAGAAATAATAGGCTCTTCCAGAAAAAATCCGTACATGGGGGGTGGAGGATATATTGTTTTTTTTGCTCACCCCATGGACAAAGTGCAAATTTACCCCATGGACATTTGCATTTTTACCCATGGACATGTTATATCTAGCCCCCTGGACAATGCTGTTTACCCTATGGAAAATACTAAATTTTTGCCCCCTGGACAACGGTATCTCCCCCCATGGACAAGACATCCTCAACCCCTCTTGGCCTTTAAAGAGACATAAATTATTTTTTCCTTCAAATAATTGAGTCCTTCAAACTATCACTTGATTAACACTACCCACACAAATAAATGCCCTGGATACTCTTTAGTTTCAACCCCTGGACAGTCACCCCTTGGGCATTCAATCTTTACCCCATGGACACTCAATATTTACCCCATGGACATTCAATCTTTACCCCGTGGACACTCAATATTTACCCCATGGACACTCAATATTTACCCCATGGACACTCAATCTTTACCCCATGGACACTCAATATTTACCCCATGGACACGTAATCTTTACTCCGTGGACACTCAATATTTACCCCATGGACACGTAATCTTTACCCCGTGGACACTCAATATTTACCCCATGGACATTCAATCTTTACCCCGTGGACACTCAACATTTACCCCATGGACACTCAATATTTACCCCATGGACATTCAATTATTACCCCATGGACACTCAATATTTACCCCATGGACACGTAATCTTTACCCCGTGGATACTCAATATTTACCCCATGGACACGTAATCTTTACCCCGTGGACATTGTGATTTATAATGTTTGAAAGTATTTTAGGAAATTTTGCCAAGAGCTTAAATCCAGACGGTGTCAATCGAACAACTTCGGACGAAAATCGCAAACGAAACAATCGAACGTGTAATAGAACGCGATCAAATAATTGCGAATCGGTTGTCGAACGTAATTGAAGCTCAATCAAACGGCCGATTCCAGCGATTCCAGCGTAATATTCGATGCGTTTGAATAAGGTTAGATTGGATCGATTGATAGGCCATTTCACGGTCGAAATAAATCATGGGTAATCAGAACCAATTACATTCGATTGATCTTCGGTTTTGTTCGATTACGATATGTTCGATGAGTTTCATTGCGATTAAATTAAATTGGATCACTCCATTAAAGCTTTTTGTGGGCGGCCGAGCGCTTACGTACCGTGCGAGAGCGAATAAAATCTAATACAATTTAATCAAACGAACGTAATCGATTAATTGAACGGTAAATCAAGGGTAATATTGGATTGCGTTCGATAATCGAATTGCAATTATTCGATTGTGTTCAATTGCGCTCAATTGATTCGGCGTTCGATTCGTTTGATTGACATCTGGCTAAGTTTTAAAAAAAACATTGCTACCTTAATTTTCTAAAAAGTGGCACACTGTTTCAATACTCCACGCAGCAGAAGGTGCTGTTTTCACTGTCAAAGTCGAAGTTACATATTTAGACACTGATATGACTTCTCGGACTTCAGAGTACATGCTCAACCAAAAATGTATATTTGCTTCAAAAAAGTATGCGAAACTATATTATAGTGTTATACAGAGTGGAATTATTGGGTGCCCTTTCTGATAAGTGAAACCTTTATATCGCTAAATAATCGCTAAATAAGATTATAAATGTACATCCAAATTACAGTCAAACCACGAATAAACGGATATTATCGTTACCTCTAAGTTTTCAGATCCATGTTCCCAGTTGTCCATAATGTTATTTTCCATAATCGTGTTTCCACCAAGGCCTTATCAAATATCTTCCTCGTCCTAAGCAAACCATAGAAGTTAAAGTCTGTTTCAAAAAAATAAGCAGTTGTTCGTGCATTTCAAGATGATTACTCTTGAAAAAAATGCTTTACTAAAACGTAACTTCTCGTTGGAAAGATATCATTAAGTGGAAGATTTTTATTGTATTTCAAAAGTTTTTTGAAATTGGCATTTGAAAATCATACAAAAGCAATGTGTCGTGTAAAAAGTTAAGTATGTCTATATTGTCCAGGGGGGCCAAGAAGGGTTTTGTCCAGGGGGTAAAAAAGTTTGTCCAGGGGGTAAAAGAATTTGTCCAGGGGGTAAAAGAATTTGTCCAGAGGGGGTAAAAAAAATTGTCCAGGGGGGAGAAAACCCTTTGTCCAGGGGGTAAGAAGTCCTTGTCCAGGGTGTTAATCATGTGTTGTCCAGGGGGATAAAAAGTGGTTTTGTCCAAGGGGAAGAAAGCAGAAAGCCCTTGTGCAGAGGGTATTACGTATTACTTGCTGTCCAGGGGGTCCTTTTACGTTTTACAGAGGGTCAAAGATTTTATTTTTCTAGGATGGAGAGTCTATTTTTTTCAGCGATTTAAAATCAAGAATGGGAAAAAGGGGAAAAAATGTGTTTTTTTTTAATAACAATAGGACTGATTATATAAGACTTAAATATTAATTTGTTATAGATATATAAGATACTTTTATATAGGAAGTATATCTATAGAAGTCCGCCCGTTTCTGTTCTCTTCGCCCTCTCTATCTTTGGCGTGCACAACTTTGTGTGCTTTCGAGTAAGTAGTTTAAAGTCAAATTTAAAATTTGACGCAGAATGGGACCCAGTTTGGAATAGCGATCATGATTGGGACGAGGTCTCAAAAATAAGGAGCCTGGATGGGACCGAGGGCTAAATCACTCGAAAAATTTTGTTCAAGATTTATGATTTTTTTTTGATTCATGATTTATTTTTGAATTTAATTTTCACATACTGTCGGGTTGCTAATGGACAGGGACATTGCAACAAGTTTGGGGGGGGGGAGAGCTTGAATGAAATGGGGATCCCTTGAAAAAGTCTAATCGAGAAGGCAAAAATTAGAATTGCTTCAAATATTTGAGTTTACCGTGAAAAGCACAGGTCAAAATCATATATTGATGCTGTGCCGACGAATAGAGATTCTATTCATCGCGCAATCAACGAAGACAAAAGTAACCATGACGACCATCCAAGATCTTGGATGAAGTTCAAAGTTGATATTTTTATTCCCGTCGTTGAAAACACAACAAAAAAATATCATCAATGCTTTTTATAAAGAGTCAGTGATAGAGAATCATAACATAAAGTCTGTCTATTATTTCGATTCAATTAAAAGTGACATTCCACTATTAATAGTTTAGTAATTACTGTTATACATTTGGGAATCATGTAAAAGATTTCTTTCGAAAGAAACTCACTTCGATTACACTTGGAGGTTTCTGGGGAATTCGTAAATAGTAAACTGCATACTGATACAGTCTGCTAGACATTAATAAGGTAATATTTGCTCTTCATCTTTGATTCTTTCTACAGTGATTAGATTGACACATGCGCGATAAAATTTCTATTATTTGTCTTCAGAGGTTAATATATTCTTTGAAAACTTAACCTCTGATACTCAGGGTAATTTGAGTTCGATACAGGAGTTATTTTAATCAAAGTGACAAAAAAGGGAGCTTTCAATCAAAATTTAATTAAGTATCTTGCTTTCTAAAGTTTTCTCGACTTTTTCCAATCTCGGCTTCAACGGGGCTTCAACCTGGTGTACTTGAAGCCCGGGGGGTACTACCCTTGCCGACCGACTGGGGTGCTCCGCTGAGAGGTTCGAAAAATGGACCCTACATGGGACTCGTTTTTTCAAAAATTTTGCCGGAATTTGGACTGAAATTCCAAAATGTTCTCAAATTTTCTACTTTTTCCCCAAATTTTCCAAAAAAGGCACCCTACGGGCTTGAAACTCAATGCATGTGCCGCCAAAAAAATGGCTTTCAAAATCGGACCCTTACAGAACGTGCATTTTACGGAACTTTTCTGACTCTTACAGTGTAGTTTGAATTCACATGTTATTTTGCTGAAGCCATCTGAAAGTGAGCCTGAGATGTCGGATGTCAACACAATGTGCGTGGAAAACATTTTTATATGAGTGCATTCCAATCTAATTTAGAGCGCTTCCAAATTGTTTGTGGTTATGAAATTTCGTGGGGAATTTCCCTTTTGTGCCAAGTATTTTGGAACTGATCGTAGACTCCGAGTATCTATCATGGCGGTTCAAGTCCCATCCGAGACGTTCGTAAGTTTAGCAAATGAAAACAATACAAATAATATTTCATCCGTCAATCAAAATCAAAAAACGACAGCTGTCAATCAAATTTTGTCCACCTTTTGCTTTCTCTTCCATTCCATTCGTTTTATAAAAAGTAAAGGCAGGGGAATTCTACTGTACTTTTCTTAAGAAAAAGCAAATACCAGGAAGTACGGATCGGTATGGATTGGAACGAAGGACTATCTTCGACCCAGTTGCCACATATTTTCTTCACGTGAACGGTTCAATTGTTCACGTGTTTGGATCAAAACGAATCGAAAAAAAAGTTGGATTTTTTCAACTTTCTTTGCGATCCGGGCCGGATCGAAACAGTTCTTTTGTTTTGAAATAAAAGAAACATCTGAAGGAGATTAAAATAATTCGATTTCTTTTGTATGAAAGTTGTAAACAGAAATAATCTACTTTTAAAAAATTCGAAGTGGAATTAGCAAAACGGTTTAGATCGCTTTTTTTCTTCTTTCCAATCCGTTGCAAACATGGCTTTACATTGACTTTATATCTCTTCTTGTAATTTGAGACGCGACACACTCTTAATACTATTTTGGTCAAAATATTTGGAAATCATGACCCTTTGAGAGAGAAATTTTTTATTTTCGTGATTTTTGGACCCTTTCAGAGACTAACCTTTGAATTTGTACCCCTTTGAGAGACTACCCTTATGGCTCGCACATAACCGGCACCCATTTTGCCTAAGTACCCCCCCCCTCCGGGCACCTGAAGCATAAAATTGCATTTTTGTGAAAGTATGATGAGCCTTATTACTGGGGTATGGGAGGCAATTATTTACAGTTAAAAATGCTCTAAGAATTGCATTCTTAGGTTCTAATGCTAATCTCCAAAAGCAGTTGACGAAGCAATTTTTTAGAAGTATGTGTTCATATCTTCTAGGAGACCACATGTTATGATCTTCAGTTTTTCTATACAAATGATGTGTTCTATTTTCTAGGAAACTTTTATATTGCACTACATGTCTCTAAAGTTATAATTTAATTACTTTATGGACCTTTATGGTTAGGTGTGTTCTGAAATCTAGGAAATCATCTTTACGACAAGATAAACTTGTAAAATAATGTGTTTTCTCGTTTTTTTCTCTACAAAAGATGTGTTCTGAAGCTTTGTAGGGTTACCTAGACAACCAGAGCACGTTAGATGACCTTGATTATACCCCTGTCTCGTCACAACACATCATCATTTCTAGCTGAAACATACTTTCAGAACAAATCGGAAAAATTTTAGTTTTAAATGGCTATCTTTATATAAAATATGTAAAGAAAGAATGCGCGTGAGAAAATTTTGCTTCTTTGATAAACGAATAAAGATATCAAGTATCAATAGAATGTTTCTATTAATAAACAAAAGACTGACGATGACGTCAATGACTTTTATTTGATTTTAATAAAAAGAAACTTTGTCTTTTTTGGGAAGTTGTTTCATTTAAACAGCAATGATGAGTAAAATAAAGGAAAAAAAAACCTAAGCGATATGAAGCTACTCGAATGATTATTGATTGACCACCATTTTTCGTGATTTTTACAATTTTCACAAGCCCTTTCTTCCAAAATAAAACCATACTATGCTTCTTCGTAAACGAACATATAGCACCACGGAAAATGCTAGGCCTAAAATATACAAACTCGGCGTAAAACTTAAGTTTTCAATTTTATCAATCCTGATTCACTCGTCAATTTCAAGATTTCCATCCTCAGCGGCGCACCTCTGTCAATCAACAAGGGGTGTGACCCTCCCCGGGTCCTCCGTTGACATCAAAACCTTTTATTTGCATGTATTTACATTAAGAATACAATACTCACGATGAAATCCGCGATGAAATCGAATGCCCTAATAATTTTTAGAAATCTAAAACTAAAACTTCGAGACCCTCAACAAATAAACTGATATTGAATTTATTTGGAGGGTGTCCTATTGATTTAAAAAGGAGAAAAACTCTTCTCTTTGTTTTTAGATTTTTTCTTTTGTCACACACGATATACCTTTTGGCGAAAAAAATGTTGGGGAAAAACTTCCATTTAGTAGAATGAATGTGCTTTCAAATTTGTTTTTCTCCGACCAAAATTTTAAATCAGTCACTGGTTTTTGGAAAGAGCTTCACCCCTTATTTTGCGAGGAAAGCCTTAAAAAAGAAACGTCTGGATAGGGTTTGATCGGTTTGATCGGGTTTGATAACAGATCTTGTATCATATAGCCCATAGGCGGCGCCGCCGCGCGCATCATCAGAATTGTTTTTGATATAGGGGATGCGTATCGTGTATAAAATTCCTGTCCCAGAGTTATTCTAGTTTTGGGGTAACCTGCTTAAATGTTATAGAAAGGCTCCAGTAATCTAATTATTGTATTATTCAAATTTTTAATTAAAATTTAATGAAATTTAAAAATCTCTCCTAACTTACTAATTCAAGCTATCAAGTTTCTAAAACTAAAAAAACACGCGGACGAGAATTTTAAACACGATACACAGCCCCTATATAATCAAATCGAAAAGCTTTTTTTGTTCGAATTTATCACTTCAATGCAGCGATTTCACCTTTTTTGTAGAAAAAAGCTTCTTAATCCTCGTTAATCCTGGGTCAGAGCAGGATTAAAATTTGGCCAATTTAGTCGGGATTTAATCCAGATTTAAGCCTAATATTTTTCGAACAACCGACGGTTCTCCGTTAATCGGCGCTAATCGAGATTTAATCGAAAATTAAGCTAATCGGCCGCTAATCCACTTTTGAACAACCGGGCCATGGAGGCTACATATTTCAAAAATTGACGTCACACAACGAGTTTAATAACAATTGAGCATCTTCTTTTTGACGTTAAGTCACAAAATAAAAATAAGACTTTTGAATAAAAAACTACCAAGAAACCAGATTTACGGGGTTGGTGTAATTTAAGATGCACGATCTAACGATTTACGATTCACGATGCGCGATCCATGCATAAAGTATGCTGATTATTCCTAATAATTATCATAAAACTTAAATTATACAACATAATTCTAAAACAATGGCATAATCTTTTCTCGCTTTTGTTTGCCACAGTAAATTTATGCAACAAAAAAGAAAAAAGTAACCAATGGAACTACGAATAATTATTACCGTAAAATTATGAAAAAGACAAATTTACATATTGATCATAATGAGAGTGAAAGTAAACAATGCACAAGAATTATTTTTGCTCTCAGTTTTAACAATCATAATCGAATATAGTAATTTCTTTCTTAAAAGTAAATAAAAGAATATATTGGCGAACAATATGTTTTGAGGACGTAATGTACGAAGCAAAAAACGGGTGCTCTATTATGAGAAAGAATTTTCTTTCGGTAAACAATTCCCCTATATTGATTCAAGTTATGAAAAAGAGAGTAAGAACAGATGGTGAATGCACATAGCTTCTTTAAATATAATTTGTATAACCTTGCATAAATGATATTTTTAAAAATAATTAAGTTTCAGCGAATGAAAGTTAGTAAATTACCTAAATAATTTATCATGATTAGCATAATTACGCATGAATTAACATATTTTATGCACGGATCGCGAATCGTGCATCGTAAATCGTTAGATCGTGCATCTTAAATTACACCAACCCAGATTTACGAGCTTATAAATTGGAATTATGTTTGAAAACCAGAAATATTTTAGCGATGAACGGATAATAAACCATTTATTTGGACGCAGTCTCATCCAATAAAAAAAATGTTGGACGTGCGAGAAAAGATATTGGACGAGGCTTCGACTTTGTCCAATAACTGCTTAATATTTTCATTATCTACCAAATCCCTTATATTTTTATAATCCATCATATAATATTATGTCATTATGACCTAATAACAAAAAAACTACTTTTTTAAAATACTTTCAGCCTCTCCACTGTTCTTAAATTGTTCTTATTTTTTGGCATTTTTGAGCCTCATTGTTCTTATAAAATTGTTCTTATAAAAAAAAGTGTATGTTGCTCTAAGACCAAATTGCTCAATTTTTTTACCATTCTCAGGGCTGGACCCTTAGCAACTCGGTTGCTTATAAAAAATGTGTTACATATCAAAGGGGATGCGTTCAGCCTTTAAAGCCCAGTACGCTCTAAAGATGTGGACGAAAATATTCAATCTCATGAATATGTCGCGAACTGTTAAGAACCTTTATTTTATGTATAATTGGCCCGAATGAAAAGGTGTCACCGTTAGGTCAATTTGAATAAAATTCCCTCGAAACAAATCTCTAGATTCTTTCCCGAAAAGGGAAATCCAGGGAGCGATTTTCCTATTTAGGAGTTTTTGTGACCCTGCGTGGGTGGAACTCGTGGAGGTGAAAGCGACACATTCCCGTACCCCTATTACAGATATGATTGTTTTGAGGCCTCAATTTCAGGTTCGCTTTAAAGTCTAAGTACAGATGAATTGAAGTTGATAATTTAATTTTGCTTTATGAGTTTTATAAAAATCAAACTTTGCTTTCAAAAGCAAAACTGAACGAATTCGAGGGGTGAAGTTGATTGACAGCCAGAACGGTTGATTGAAAGCCGGGACGATTGATTGACAGGTAAAGATAGAAGAATTCCTTACTTTTTATGTAGTGGACAGGGTTTGATTTAACTTTTCAAAAGTGATTCGTGAAAAAATTCCTTAAAAAACAAATTTCAAGTAAAATAGAAATTAATTTTGTAGCCTTAGACCATCATCGTATATATTTTTTAGTCATTTTTCAAAGAATAAAACTTGTGTGTAGTTATTAAAGAAGACGCAATTTCATTCACTTTCTTCATCATTTTTCAAATGATGGAGTGTGCTTTTTTTTCTTGCAAATGTTTTATTTACTCGCATGTGGAGAAAAATGCTATTATATCACTCTTCAAAATTGTGTTTGTTTAGCATACTTTCTGGACATTACAGATCAAACAGATCAAATAAATAGTATTATGCATACTAAAGTTTGTTTGTCTAAGAGGTTTTCTGAATGTTTAAAAGATCAAATACATAGTGTTATGCATATTAAATTAGTGAAGAAAAAGTTTGTTTGTCTAGTAGGCTTTCTGGGCGTTGAAGATCAAATAAATAGTGTTTTGCATATTAAATGAGTTTATTAATAGAATGAAAAGCCAGTTGATTCTTAGATAAAAAATATCACAAAGTAAACACGCCATCAGCTTTTTGTAATTAATGAGGGTGTGGCATGAATAGTAACACATGTCCAGTGAAAGAGAGAAAGAACATATAGAGAAAGATGTGGGGCAAGATACTTTCTTTAACACTAACAGTTAGAGAAATGAAATTTTTTCCTCCTAATTTTTTTGAATTCCTAATTCTTTTGATTCGTGATTTTTTTCATCTGAGCCAAAACTAACTCGTGAATCACGAGTCGTTAATTCAAACCCTGGCTGAATTAACACTGTTTCCATTGTTTTTTAAAGAAAATCCCATCATGTCTTGTAATTTTGAAGGAAAATGAACACATCATGCCTTTTATTTTAGGAGAATGAACATTACATCTCTTATATTTTAATTAGAAAATAAACCAGCTGTGCTGGAAGGTCAGCCCAATAAGCTTAAAACGATCAGAAGGAAGTACAATCAAGAAACCTAATTCGATGTTAAAGCCAGAGAGGTTGAAAAGCTCATTTTGGTTGAATTTGTCCAAAGCAGACAGAGATGTGATAGATTATTTCATCCTTGGAATTTCACATAAATCTTTTCGTTAGAATGTCTTAAACCTGTTCTTTATTCTCTGAGAAAGGGGCGGCCGCTTTATAATATGTTCACTGTGGCTTTCGTCACTTTTGTTCATTTTTGGCATTTTTATGTTGATTTATTTATTTTTTCTCCAGTCAAGGCCGCCCTTCGTTTATAGTGGAAGTGCACGGTTCCAGGGGGGGGGGGGCATTGACCTTGACGGCCGACGGGGGCGTGCCGCTGGAGTTTGAAAAGTGGACCCTGTCAGATATGAATTTTTGACAAAATTAGCCTCCGTCTCGGAAGAGGACTGGGCCCGAATTTGCGGACGTTTTCACAGTTTCACTTTCGTTTTCGGCTATACGACAGCGTTTTCAAGCAGAAAGCAGAGGAAATCTGTGAAATTATGGCAGGGAATGCTAACCTATTTTTCCAGTGTTTCTCAAGATTGGAGCAAGATTATTGTTCTAGAAAGTTCATAAAGGCCTAATAGTTTCAGATTAGTATGATTTCATCAGAAAAAACATTTACACCAAAGCTCCTTATTGATATGTGAAGGCTACCAAAAATAGCAATGTTCTCCATCAGAACAACTTTAACATAAGGGACAAGGACAGTCAAGAAGTCTACTTCTTTGTTAAAAATTTGCACAAAATACTTAGAGAAAATGGTACTATGGAAGCCCATTCTATACTCATAAATGATAGTTAAAAGATCAGCAGTTGAGAGGGTTGATTAAAATAGAACTCAAAGCACACCAGAAAGAACTGGCATGTTGTTTGCTTTGTTTTGGTGTTTAAAAATATGTACTTATCAGTCCTAAAAAAATACAAATTTGAATATAATGAGGGCAGTGAGTCTGGTTAAATGTTACTATATTTACAAGAAAGGATTGCTGAAAAAATACTACTGTATGTACTACTGATGAACTAAACTCAAAAACTAAAACTTTACCATAAATTTACATTACGACAATTTAAAAATCTATCTTTAATAGCAACAAAGAAAAAAACATGGCTCAAAGTTTTAAACATAGAGCTAGTCAGAGCTTCAATTCACAGATTCAGTAGGTATAGAGCTTTCAAAATTTGAAAACAGACACTGCACTGGTTACTACAAGACATACTATCCATACTATCCGATTCATGAAAAAAATAAAGTATTTATAAAAAAAAGGTTCTCTTTTTTTTTGGTAATCAATTCCAACAAACAACAATCAATATAACAGTTTTTTGAAAACCATCCCACAGTGTAAACATTATCAACCAACTAAACCCACACCGCCAAAATTGTAAAAATAAGTCAATATAATTTCTATCAACAATTTCTCGTAAAATGTTTTTTTCCAACATTCTAGATACCAATCATGGCTGGAGGCATCATGTGTAGAGTGACTGTGTGGCATTTCATTGCTTTTAATGATCACAATACCAAACATCAACCAAACAAAACTGACGCCAAGCCAAATCTGGCGATTAAAAATTTCCATGAAAATTATAATTGAAACTTATCTCGTAAAATGCTTTTTTCTGGAGGTGTTCAAATTTAGAGGTATCACATGTAGAGCCAAGCAATACATGAAAAGTCATTTGCTATACCATTTTCCATGAGATATATGAGTCAACAAATCAAACAAAAACCAACAAATCATGTCTCTTCACTTTCATGTCACATCGTGTTTATATGGGGTATCAGAAAGCCAATCCACAAGAAGAGCCATCTTCCTTTATTATGGAGTGTTCAAAAACTATTGGTAGGTTGTTTGGAAGTAAAGAAACCCACACAGTTTGCTTTATTTTGAAGATTTAACTTGAAAACAAACTGCATCTTTCCAGTAGAAACTCATGTTTCAACCTGCTACATAACATTGGTCAGTCGGGTCTGCTACTCTAACATGTAATAGTTTTATAATAGCTGAGCTTGAGAATCCGTAGGCAGAACTTGTAACATGTATTATGTGTATAATTATGTCAGTCGACTTGAATCATGATACATTACTCATATTTCACTGGATGCATTTTCGCTGTGAAATTATCCGCAAAATTTTCTGACCGCGTTCTGAGACGGAGGCTAATTGGGACCCTGGTCAGAACGAAAAATTTTTCCCATTTTCGCCCTGAAAATAAAAGTAGACGAAAATTTGAAAGATTTTCTGTTTTGTACCCTGAAAATTGTCCAAAATAATAAGAAATCGACCCTGTCCGATACACATCTTGAAAATTTGTAAATTTGGGAACCTGTCAGATATCTTCAGAGCCTAAAAAAGGAACCCTGACAAACGGCACGTCTCCGTACCCAATTTTGCCTATAAAGTGCCTCCCCCGGGGCACAGTTAGCTGTCTAGTACACGCTTTTTTATAAGAATGGTGTAAATCCATTTCATCATGGATATTCTTAACTTTTTTGGGAAAATCATCCTAAAATATTATTATAGCATTCTTTGGTTAGGACTAGACTTAACATAATTAGTAAGTACATACGTCTCAAGCGTGGGTATTTTATACACGTTTTTTTTTTATAAGGAACCTTACCTTTGCTCTGAGCCTGGAGTTCCTTATTTTTACAGAAAATTTCAGCCTCAAAGTTCCTTATCGAGTTCCTTATTTACATAGCTGCTAAGTTTGGATTCGCAAAAATTGGATTCCTTAAAACTGTTTTTCTTATTCTCAGCCTGAGCAGTTCCTTAACAATTCCTTATTTTTTTGGACCATTTTCAGCCTCGAGTTCCTTATAAACGTGTTCCTTATAAAAAAAAACGTGTATTGAGGAACCTGCTTAGGAAATTCCGTCCAGTTTCGATAACTCAATCAAAAGTTATGACGATTCTAAGTTTATGTTACGCCACATTTTGACGTTCCTTTCTTACACACAAAAACTCTCCAGACAAGAAAGCCTCAAAACCAATCATAAAAAACTTTCTATTACACTCTCTATTTATTTACAATGCAATAGCTTCTTTCAATTTATTGAATAAACAAAAAAAATCATTTTTCACTTTTTTCTTTTAATTATAGTGATCTTTTATTATTATGCGCAAATCTTTTATTTAATGAAGTTATGTGTTTCTTTTCTCTTCCAAGAAAAAATATTTTTCGCGCCAAAGTTTTCCCGATAACTTGTTTCCGAAAATAATCCGAAATCGGAATTATACCAATAAATCCTAATAAAAAGCAACACTGGAGACGCTGGAAAAAAGAGATTTGAAGGGTCATCGGGGCTGACCAATGAGCTACTTTACTTGAATATTTGAAGAAAAGTAATTTGTCTTGTAGCTTTATGGAAAGTAAAAGCTGTATCTCTTGAATATTTTATAAGAAAATAAACTTTACTTTTCTTGTATTTCAAAACGAAAAAGAACAATTCATGTCTTGTATTTTTGAAGGAAAATAAATGTGACGTGTCTTGCTTTTTTGAAGGAAAACGAAAATTTATACATCTTTTATCTCAAAAAAAAATGAAGACTGCTTTTTTTGTATTTTGAAGGAAAATGTAATTGGCATGTCTTTGTTACTTGAAAGAAAATAATTGTTACATGAATTTCATGGAAAATTAATGTCGGATATCCTGTATTGTAAAAGGAAAATGAAACCTGCATATCTTCATATTTGAAAGAATATGAGTGTTATGTGTTTTGTATTTTTAAAGGAAAACGAAGATTACATTTCTTTATTCCAAAATTATATTTCTTCATTTCTGGAATAGCCCAATAAAGCATGCATGCCCTCTTTTATTCTAAAAGCTTTGGCACAAGTTGGAAATTACAGGTAAAAATGGGATGTCCGTGGGTATCTAGGCAGAAGCTCTAGGGGTGAATGTGAGATGTCCAGGGGGTGAAATTAGAATGTCCAGGGGGTGAAATTGGAATGTCCAGGGGGTAAAATTGGAATGTCCAGGGGGTAAAATTGGAATGTCCAGGGGGTAAAATTGGAATGTCCAGGGGGTAAAAGCAATATACTTTCCAAGGTAAATAAAGTAAACTTTCTTTGTATTTCCAAAGGAAAAGAGGTAGTTATTCTTTGTATTTTCCAAGGTAAATAGAGTAAACATTCTTTGTAGTTCCAAAGGAAAAGAGGTAGTTATTCTTTGTATTTTCCAAGGTAAATAGAGTAAACATTCTTTGTATTTCCAAAGGAAAAGAAGTAGTTATTCTTTGTATTTTCCAAGGTAAATAAAGTAAACATTCTTTGTATTACCGAAGGAAAAGAGGTAGTTATTCTTTGTATTTTCAAAGGAAAATGAATTAGGGTTCTTTGTACTTCCAAAGGAATTAAGGTAGTTATTCTTTGTATTTTCCAAGGTAAATAAAGTAAACATTCTTTGTATTTTCAAAGCAAAAAGAGGTAGTTATTCTTTGTATTTTCCAAGGTAAATAAAGTATAAATAAAGTATAAATAAAGTTCGTGTTCCAAATAACGGATGTTTTGATGATCGAGCTGTTAGAGAATTCCAGAAAAAGTTGTTAAAAAAGGAAATTGTGTCTGCTAAACAAGAATGTGTTAAATTGAGAGAGAAAGCTACCATCAATAGAACAGATATGAAACAAAGAATAAGATCTAATTTATACCCGTCAATCATCGTTTATAATCGACTCTATTTACTAGAACTTAAAACTTTACAACAGGAGAAACTTAATGGTAAATTACGTGCATTGTCAGCTGAGCAGGATCGTCCATTGTTTGATATTGCAAATACTGTGTTATGTTATGGTTTAACTCAACCGCTACCTAAATATGTCTTGGAAACATTATCACTGGGCCCACGAAATTCTATACTTGAAACTTTTGATCAGAAAGTTGTTCTAACTGAACTTGATGATTTGCTGAGATTTTGTAAGAAACAGGAAATTAGTGACGAAATTATGACCGACATTAATGTCAAAACTCTTGCGTACATCAAAAAATGTAAGAAGCAAAAACCACCAAGAAATATTAAAATGACTCAAAAGTACCTGAAGGATAGAGATCTACTTGCCATACCTTTTGATAAGGGAATCGGGATTTGTGTTATGAATAAAGAAACTTATAACAAAAAACTTGACGACATCATAAAGCTACCTCAATTTAATAAAGTATTACCAAAAAGAAAAAATGAGAAAAATCCTACCATGAAAGAAGAGGAGGTGATTGTTGAGAAACTGAAATCTTTATTAAGTGAAAATAAAATTAGTGAAAAGTTATTTGATGATATTAAACCGATAGGGAGTCAACCACCAAGACTTTATGGTCTAGCAAAGATTCACAAACCGTTGATACCGCTGAGGCCAGTCCTTTCAATGCCAGGATCAGCATATTATAAAATTGCCAAAAAGGTGGCAGATTGGCTCTCAGTTGTGGAAGAGTGTCAGATTAATACATCATCACAATCTTTAAGTCAATCACTGAAAGAAATCACTTTGGAAAATGATGAAGAGATGATAAGTTTTGATGTAGTCTCGCTCTATACGAACGTCCCTGTTGATGAAGCCATAACCCATTGTGCTGAACTGTTATATGGAGATAGATACCCACATCCTCCAGTTTCAAAAGATACTTTTGTTGAATTAACCAAACTATGCAGTCTAAATGTCTTAATGCTAACACCTCGAGGATACTACCGACAAACTGACGGGCTAGCGATGGGTAGTCCCCCAGCTCCTTATTTGGCAAATGGTTGGCTCAGTCAATTTGATGGAAAAATCAAAGGAGAAGCGCAAATCTTTGGAAGGTATATGGATGATATATTACGTAATATCAAAACAAACCAGATCGAAAACAAACTAAATGAAATAAATGAATTCCATCCAAATCTAAAATTTACTTGCGAACGCGAGGATAAAGGTAGTATTCCATTTTTAGACATGAAGATCATACATTCTGGAAATGAATTAACATCGACATGGTACACGAAAAATACTGATACTGGTTTAACAATGAACTTCCATGCACTGGCACCGATCAAGTACAAGAAGTCCAATGTCACCGGGATGGTATATCGAATTCATCGTGCTTGCAGTACACCTGAAAATTTCAAATCAAGCATCGAAAAAGCAAAATCCATATTACGAAAGAATCAATATCCTCCTTCATTTTACGAACCACTTATGAAAAAGACCATTGAAAAGATCACAAAACCTCCGCAAACAGAAGAACAAAAGGATGAGGAACCAGAAATGAAAAAGTTTTTTCTTCGATATCGAGGTAAAATTACCGAGCAGTTTCAACATTCATTAAAAAGGGTCGGTGCTCCAGTGAAAGTTATTTTAACGATACGAAAACTTAAAACGTTGTTACCATCATTGAAAACACCTGTTGAAAAAGAATACAAAAGTTGGGTAGTTTATCAGATAAATTGTTCACGCTGTCAGTCGTGTTATGTTGGGCAAACAGCCAGACATCTACTATCCCGTATTCGAGAGCACAGGAATGCTAATACACCAGTGGGAAGCCATTTTCGTAGCTGTAATGTTGAACTTAAAATGGATGATGTCAAAATAATTGCACAATCAGCTAAATCGGAATTTCATCTTATGGCCCTTGAGGCCTTATGCATTCAAGCCATTAAGCCTTCTTTAAACACAAAGGATGAGTTCAAAAGTAGAACGCTTGTCTTGAGAATTTGAATTGTCATGGGATAAATGATCAATTATCATGGGATGATTGATCAATTATCACATGCCAGTTTTGAATTCTTACAACTGGCGTTTGAAAAATTTGAGCTCATTCTTTGAGTTGAGTTGATATAGAGAGTATTTGACGTGTAAATACTGAAGTTTTTTAGCAAGCAGTTTTACTGTTTTTAACTTTTATCTTTATTTATTTTTTAGACCTGATGATGATACAAAAGTATCGAAATATATTGTCAAGTAAAATTAAAATAAAATGAAGTTACATCGTTGATATTTCACTTCTGATATCAAAATTCACAATGTTTTTACCGAGAAGATTGTAAATAAAGTAAACATTCTTTTGTATTTTCAAAGGAACAGAGGCAGTTATTCTTTGTATTTTCAAAGAAAAAAGGTTTATTAATTTAAGTAATACTGTTGAATCGCGAAATTAAGATCCCACTAAATATGAAAAAATTTGTGAATGGTCTAACTTGCGAACTTTTCTGGTCGCTAAAATTTCTGACATTAAGGTAATAAGGTAATAATAATAATAATAACACGTTATCAATATTATCAATACCCATGGACAAAACATCCTGATTTCTCCCCCATGGACAAACAAGGACCCTTCTCCAACCCCTGGACAAATGACACGACCGACCCATGGACATTCTCTCCAACAGTCAGGTCTCCCCCATGGACCCATGGACAACACATATGTTCTCTCCCCCCCATGGACAACATGTCCTCACGGTTCTTCCCAGGGGATGGAAAACAGGAAAACAACATGTCCTCTGCAACAAGTCCTCGGGTCTAAGGTCTCCAGGTCTCCCCATGGACAATCATGTCCTCATGTTCTCCCCATGGACATGGACATATCACCCAACACCCCTAGGACAAATTAGTCTAATTCAACCCATGGACAGCAAAAAATATACCCTTGGACAAATGGTATTTACCCCCTGGACAAATGATATCTACCCCTTGGACAATTGTTTTCTACCCCATGGACAAAGCGAGTCATGAACCCCCTGGACATTATATCCTCCACCCCCCATGTACGGACTTTTTCTGGAAGAGCCCAATATGGAAATTTGACACAGATTATTTTTTTAAGGCTATTTTACTAGACTAAAATTATATTCATGGAATATTGAAAAGTTCATTTCTTTCGTTTCAGGGAACTAAATGATTAAAAATAAATAAATTAAATAAACGAAATGAATGAATGAATGAATGGGATGTCATCTTCATCGTCATGTTATACGTTGAATTTGATTCGTTCAAACGAGGTGACTGATAACCTGGATAAGTATGTCGTGTTGACGTTCATTTTGACGTTGTTGTTGAGTGTAGTGGTAGTTATGGCGCTGGTCAAATATATCACATACAACATGCAACTTGATGTCGAACGACAGAGAAAGATCGCCAACAGAAAAGTGTTACCAGTTCGCCTTGGTGATGAAGAAAATGAAGGTAGTGAATCGGACAGTGAAGAACTTTTCGATGAAGAATGGAACAATAGTGGAATTGAGCGAGATGACAACGAAGTAGAAGAAGGGGAGACATGTAGCATTGCAAGTACTCTACAAACCAATTATGTTGAAGCTGAACATGTTTCTCTGGATCACAAAGACGAATTATCTGATCACAAAATAATCGATCTGGATGTCAGTTGGTTGATCTCCTCATTGAACCTACCCCAATCTTTCATCTCACCACAACATCCCTCTGTAATCACTCAATTGTTTTCTAACCAACAACATTCTATTGTAGTCTCCAACTTGGTGCAACACGAACAACTACTCTACCAGTTGGCCATTATACGGAAATTAGGATCTCTACAGCTGATCAACTTTACTATCGATGTGTTGTTACATCAACGCGTTTTACATCAAGAACTTGCGTTGCAAATGAGAGCAAAGTATGAACAACAATTTGATAGTTTTGACTGTGAACAAACTGAAAGTCTTTTTTCGGCCAGCAAACAGATAACACTCGTTCTTCAAAACTTCATCAAAGATTTACAAATGTTATCGGTAGAGCGTAAAGTTTTAGAAGAATTGATTTCTTTGTTGTTTTCTCATCCTTTGAGTTGCTTGAAGATCTTCTTGTTGGCTCTACCAGACCATTGTTGTGTGAAAGATGGAGAGACAACCATCTCATCCATCGCTTTCGTTGAACGTCTTTTGTTCGCTATCAAAGGAAGGTATCTTGTCTTTAAAAACGCTGTCAATAATGCCAACAAAACAACAAATGAAGTGCTCGCCTCCTTTGATCAGAACATGATACAAATTCTTCAACATTTCCAAAAAGAGTTTCATAAAATAATACGAACTCAAATTTTCAAAATCAATCCGCAACATTTAGAAATGCAGTTAGAGAAGAACGTGAACACATTGAAAGTTGATCTACTGAACTCTGCTGGCAATGTTTCTAAAAAGCTGACGAACTTCAGCGACTCTTTGATGGGACTTCTAATATCGCACCTCGAAAACCACGCAGTCTCGGTGAACCAATCAAAAGTACAGCAAGTTGATAAAATGAAAAACTTGTTGACAGAACTCCAACAAAGGACAATAAGTGAAATACAGAAGGTGGAAGAAGCATGTTTGAACACCCTTCAACATGATTGCGGCTTTTCTGACCAACAAATTGAACAAGTGGTCGGTGAGACGAGAAATTCTTTAAAAGAGTTGATTCATGGTTATAGCAATTCTATGAAATCGAGTGAAAAGTCTTTTCTTGCAAGACGAGAAAGGACCGCCAAACTGACCAACTTCTGTATCGATTATTTGGTCAAGTTGGTTTCTTCCCGATACAGAACGGTTCTATCATCGAACATATCTTTCGTTAAATCGTTTCCCTCGCTATCGGATGGTGTTCGATCGAAACTGGAGACGTCGATTCGAGGGAAGATGGGGATGGTTTCTTTTGATGTCGTTCTCGCTATCATTAAACACACGCTTGTGGAAATGCAAAACGTCAAACACAATTTCCTTCTTCGTATACCTTCATCCTCTTTCGATATGATGTCTAATCGAACGGAAGTGATCAACTTGTCAGTTTTGAAACATCTCGAAAGTGATTTTGAGCTCCCTCATACTTTGCTGGATGCTTTACACGAGAAATGTCACTTGATGATCAACCAAGCGTTTCAACATCTTCAACAAAACCTTCAACAAGTTGTGCAACAGGAAGTCACCAAGTCAACAAATTTCATCTTCAACGAAAATCAAGTCATCTTTCGAACGTTTCATGAGAAGTCACGTGTCTCTAAAGTGAACAAGAAGAAGAATGCACAATATTTATCGCGCAAAGGAAGTTCTTCCAAAGAGAAAGCCATAGGAGGGAAATTGTTGGACCTTTACCGTGGTGCGATTGAAGTACGAGATCACCGCTACCAAGAAAAAGTGCAAGAGATTGAAGAGGAGCATGATGGAAGTAAAAGCACCAAGAAAGGAAGAGGGAAGTGCGTTCGGTGCTTCGACCAACAACAAGAACTTTTACAACGCAAAGCGATGGAAGATCAAAAATTTTCCGCCTTCTTTAAACTAGATCAGTATTATATGAGAGAAATGCTGTTAAAGAAAATGACCAACATAGATGGGAAAACGACCGACTTTGAATCACCTCATGATGAAGACGACAGGAAATCGATGGCCAAGAAAACTAAAAGTCCCAAAAAGCTTTCTGCAAAAATACCTACACGGAGAAAAAGTCGTCGTGTTAGTGATATGACGTGATTCACGGTTCTCCGTTTTTTTTTTAAGTTTACAAAGTGGAATACGTTTTTGGATTTTAGCGGCCTAACCAGCCCATACTCACAACTAAAGATTGCACAGTTTTTTTCTCGGCAGATTTCTTTGGCAAATGGTCCCACATTTTTACACCATGCAAGTATTCCCCTGAATTTTTAGGGAATGTCTTTGGTAGTCAACTGTTAACAAATTTTCAAATGATTTCCAATTTGTATCTTGGTATTTATTGTTTCTAAATATATTTCTACTTTTGCGTTGAAGTTTTATGAACTATTTAATACGATGTATAAAATTTTATTTCAAGAATTTGAATATTTATTTGTAAATATATATTTCACAAGATTTTATAAGTATACCAAGTATACCAAGGTGAATAAAATATCTCAAGTTTTTTCCTCAGTAAGCATATTAAGAATTAAGAAGAGTTCTACTTTAAAAGTCCTTGATCCTTGATCCAAGACAGAGCCGTCGTTATGCATTTATGATATATTTGTATCTTTTTTTCTAATGAGTTTGAGACCCAAGTCAATTAAATTTTTTCGATAATTTTTCTGTTTGAAAATTTCTCTTCCTTCTTTGCAAACAGTGGCAAAACCAGTAGGAAACAATACTTTTATTTCAGTGGATGGCACAGAGTTTTTTTTTTTTGACAAGAAGCAGTTGCGTCCTCACCCTGGCGGGTCTGAGAAGATAATATCAATTTCCATTTCATTTCAACAGTAGAATCTAATAAACACATTGATTCGGACAACCTTCTTTTTGATGCATGTTCAAACCAGTGAATGTTGATTTTGTTGATAAAGGAGGTGCGCAGAAGCAAAGGAACCTTTATTTCTCAGAAACAAGCAGCAAACAATCTGACGCTTTCACTGCTCACAAAGGTAACCTCTTTTTTCTCTCTTCTCTCTTTTATGCACATAGATCGTTCCATGTGACAAGAATTTTCGACTGAATTTATTTCGGGAAAGAAAAACCCGCTAGAAATATTTAGCCTTGTTGATACATCATTTGTGTTTTTTTCGTTTATTTGCGATGAAAATAAGATTCATTCCAAACTGTATTATGCTGCGGTGTGACGAGTTATGAAAGAAGACGCCATAAGCATGGATCTGATTTCAAGAAAAAGCTTTTTTTCATTTGACACAATATTGTGAGGTTCAATGGGGGTGTGAATACTTTTGTCATAATCTGTCGCCATAAGCATGGATCAATTAAAAAGAAACACCAATTAAAAAGAAACACCAATTACTCTAAATTTGAGTCTAAGGTGGTCTTGTATGCCCCTGCGGGCACGGTCACCATTGTTCTTTAGATACAAAAAAGTCAACAAACAACTATTAAAAACAAACAAAAATGTGATGTGATGAATTATTGTCTCTGGGTGAGACATCCTTATATACCCTGGTCGAACATTCTAATCGATGCAAAACACCTATCAATGGAAACTTGGAACCATCAACGTACGTACAGGACGAGAAGACCAAAAGCTTGAACGAATTATTCGCGAAATCGATAAAGCAGATATCAGCATCTGTGCCCTACAGGAAGTCAGACGTTTATCTCAAGGATCAGCTTCTATCCCTATCAAAACAAATGACTTTACAAATAAATATGAAGTATACTGGAGTGGATACACTCAAAAACGAATCCATGGTGTTGGAATAGTCGTGAAAGTCAACCCAAACATTGAAGTAAGCGATATTATTTATGTTAACTCAAGGATTATTGTTGCAGAAATCACCCTCTACGGATGTCATTTGAAAATTATTTGTTGTTACGCTCCAACAGAGGAAGACTCGAAATCCTCAAAAGATAAATTCTACAGCAAAATAAGAACTCTTGTCACTAATACCGAAACTAATCGTAAAGTTATATGTCTCGGGGACTTCAATGCAACAACATCGGCCAGTTGGTCAAACACATCACTACGTGAAAACTCAATAGTAGAAAACCTTGAATTCAATGACAATGGGGAGCGCTTCCATAACTTCTTCGACAATTGTCGTCTATCCGTCCTAAACACATGGTTCACTCACAAAAAGTGCCGCAGAGTTACCTGGTATTCCCCCGATGGGAAAACACAAAAGGTATATGACTTTATTCTCACTTGCAGCTGGATTCGACAATACGTTAGTAACTGCAGAGTGCACCGAAGCTATGATTTTGACAGTGATCACCGTTTAGTTATCGCGACCTTGAATACGCCATGCACCAAAGCTGCACGCTACAGAAAAAGGAACAAAAAGAGAAAAAACGAAAAACTCGATTTGAAAATGTTAGATAACGAAAATATCAGAAATCAGTTTATACAAACTGCAATCGACAACATTAACACTAGAAATCTTGAGAATGAAAATAATGACACTATAAATCGACATTTTATCCACTCAATAAATTCTGCTGCTGAAACAAATATTCCGAAACTGACCAAAAACCGTATAATTCACCCATGGCACAACGATGAAAAATTAGATAATCTATACCAACAAAAAGACAAATTGATGACAAAAAACATTGACTCCGCAGATATTCAAAAACTTCGTAAAAAGATCAGATTACGAGCACGTTTTCTTAAGAATGAGTATCTGAAAACAGAAGCTGAAAAATTGAACCAGCTAGCAATTAATCGCAACCTACAAAAACTTTTCAAACGGGCAAAAGAGCAAAGTAGCACTCTTTCAAATATTCAAGCTTCTTGTCCAACCCAAAGTCTTCTCAATCACTTCAAATCTCACTTCAACCCTACCCAACGACAAAACAGGCCAATCGAACTATCGAATGATGATCTTCCCCACTATGTTACACAACTTCGACAAATTTCAGCTACAACAAACATCAAAAGTGAACCCCCTGATACTGACGAGATAAGTCAACAAATTACGAAACTTAAAGTCGATAGAGCTTTCAACGATATTGACCCTACTCTAATCAAACGGCTCGATCATCCAGTTATGCTTCAAGTGATACACAGAATGTCTTCAAATCTCTGGGAAAATTTTGACGTCCCGACTGCATGGGGGAATTCCCGTCTGCAAGCCATATGGAAAAAGAAAGGATCCAAAAAAGACCCCAAAAAGTATCGTGGGATAAGTATTGGCTCAACCGTTTGTAAACTCTTGATCAATTTAATTCTCGATCGACTTCGTCCTTGGTACGAGCTACAACTAAGCGACGAACAGAATGGTTTTCGGAAAGATAGGGGAACAACTGAAGGAATATACACAATTAAACGGATCCAACAGATTACTGATCGAAAAAGACAGCCCCTTTTTCTCCTTTTCGTCGACCTGACGGCAGCATTCGACCACATCCCTCGAGACTGGCTTTTCGAATCGATTCGTTTGCGATTCGATAACCGTCAATCACCCCCACTATTCGACATTCTTGAAAAACTTTATCAAAATACAAGTCTAACTTACGAAGATGCAAATAAAACGTTTCAAACCTCATCTGGTGTTCGACAAGGAGGACCAGAAAGTCCCTTCTTGTTCAATCTCTATATTGACTTTGTCATGAGACTCTTCAAAGAAAAATCAAATGATATCAACTTTTTCAAGCACAAATATCGCATCAACTTGAAAAGTCTCACCCGAACACAGCGGTACCAAATACGAAATAAAAACATCCAAACGTCTGGACAAGCGGAACTCTCATGGATTGGGTATGCGGATGATTTAGTACTTTTCTTTACTGACAAAGAAAGTCTTTTATCTGGTTCTGAACTTCTAAACCAAGTTTTCGAAAGTTTTGGGCTATTAGTTAACAAACTCAAAACAGAAACTATGGTTCTGAATCACCAAATTCTTGAACAACACTATCACAACACAATCATTTCACTCGACGAGACACCAATCAAAAACGTCACCAAATTCACATACCTTGGATCGATAATTAGTCATGACGAGCCTAATACCGGAAATGCAGAAGTCAATAATCGCATTCAAATGGCATCTGCTAAATTCAACGAAATGTCTAATCTCCTTCAAAATCAACGAATCAACCTTCGCACCCGAATCAACTTCCTCAATAGTTTTGTGAGAAGTCGGCTTACGTACGCGTGTCAAAACTGGAATCTAACAAAAAATCAATTTGAAAGATTGAATGTTAGTTATCGTTCTTTTCTTCGACGAATGATACGTAATGGTCGAAAGTTTGTAAATCCGACTGAAAACGATTATCGTTTGATTATATCTAATCAACATCTGCACGAAATTTGTCAGACACGTGACTTAGAATTTTTTATAAGAGATCAACAAAAGAACTATATGTCACATGTTATTCGAATGAACGCGGAACGTTCAATCAAGCAGCTGGCTTTTAACGATGATAAATATACAAAGAGAGGAAGGCCTGTGAGAACTCTACTCGACCAGGTCTTAGATAACTTAGATATTTCTATTGATGAATTTTGCACTCTTGCCCTTAAGGGCAAGAATTAGAATTTGATGGAGAGATGTGTGACTGAGAAAATAGGGACTTATCCCAGGTTTCCTCTCCTTGCACATTTTTCCATCTCTGTTTAACCTAGGAATAGGGATACAGTAAATTTTATATATATATGTCTAAATAAGAGATTTTCGAGAGATTGTGATGAAAGTTCATCAAATATTGAACACTTTTTCAAACTTTTGATTTCAAAATGAAATTGTTTTAATAAACGATCAGTATGAATTCTGTGTTTGTAATTCGAGAAAGTTGGAAAAAATTGCTTTCATTAAGTGTTTGTTGGACCTGAGAAATATAAAGTTCTTTTTGGGAGAGATGAAGTCTAGTGTTAGTATTTGGTCGCTGAATGAGATGAGCTGTCGAGCGTGTGGGAGTGTTCCATTGCGTGATCACCTCACTACACCTGTCAATCCTCGCGTTGCCAGGGGTTTCGGCAAACTCTCCTCTTCTGGTATTACAACGCGCGTGCAATACAATGACCTTTCCAACATCCATATCTCGCCCTTCAAAGGTCCTATATATGACCTTATTTTAATTGTATTTTTCAATTTTAAAGCATCATGATTATCAATCAATAAGCCATGCCAACATATATAAATTTTTAAAAAGATCATTTTGATAATGGTCATGGTACAGAATCGCAAAAATGGTTATCAAATTCATAAAAAAGCGAATCCTTGGGGACTAGGTACGAGGTTTAACAATCTTTCAGGTGTAGTTAACAACCAACATCCTTGTACAAAATCTTTCCTGTGAACTTACAGAAACATTCTTTTCTTCTAGACACAGGAAGGAGCAGCTTTGAACGATCATCCACAACTCACTCAACACAAAATGGAATCCAAAATCTCGCTTCTCATCTAAGGTTTTTTTTCACACAAATTTTAAACCGTCCTCTTTCTTCGGGCGGGAAGAAGTTTTGGCCAATTCGCCAATTTTTGTACAATTTGGACGAATTAAGAAAAATTTAAGTTTGGCGTCGCGATGAATGATTTTGTAATGACTGGGCTAATTAAGGGTGTTGTCAGGAAAAATGAAACCAAAGTATTAAAACCTTTCAATGCCGGCAAAAATCCTGATATCCAATTTAAAGCTGAAAATTAGAATTTTGGGATCATCCATTTTATCCCTAATGATTAAAAATAGATTTATTGAAGACAGGTGTTTTAAAGCTCTTACATACTTTCCTTCTTTTCAGCACGAAATCGATCTTGGTCCCATCAACCACCACTACACCTCTCCCGAAACACATCTCCGACAAACCACCATCTTGCATGATGACGTCACAGCTCTTGAAATGCGATCCTCGACAACTGCTTGTGACAGGGTATCGTTCTGATGTCTTCACTTCCAGACCTTTTCTACCGGCGACGAAAAGTTTGAAAACAACAACAGCGACCGCTTCTTCGTCTTACCATGGCAATAAGCAAACAACCCCAAAAACTCATCACAGCTTCAGGTACCTAAATTGAGTTAGATTTAATTCATAGTTTCATACTTTCACACCTAACACTTTGATCTACTTTAATAGGATGAATTTTCGCGGCAACTTAATTTCGCGGATGACATTATCAGGGGACAGTAATTTTGTGTCTTTTTTACTGTCAAATTATACATATGGTTGTTGAAATACGTATTATTAGCGCTTCTTTGATGTCAGTTAACATTTTAAAGTAGTTATCCGACATTTTTTGAGTTTTGTTCAAAAACATTTCGCCGATAAGACTATTCCAAATTTCCAGTTTTTGTAAGAATAAAGGTCTAACACTGTAATTTCTCTGCTCTCTTTAAAGGTGGAAAACCAAACCATCAAATACTGCACGAGGTATTTTTTATCCTTCTCAAAAGCTTTATCTGTAGTTTGGGGTTCAGTTATTCACTCAACACTCGGAATAAGTACTTGGCACCCTGAACTGCAATCGTCTCACCTCCCCGGTGGGAGGGGGGGGCACTCGACTCAAAATTAGGCCTTTGAAATAGAACCCTTACAGTGCAGAGATAATTTATGTAAATTTGAGTAAATTTGAACAAAAAATCGAGCATTCCAGCGTATTTTTTTGAAACCTTTGGAGCATTTTTAGGCAAAAATTTTCAGTGATCGAAATAGCGGTGGGTTATCGGTTGAAACCAACAAGAAAAAAAATCACCGACCCGAAAATTTTCGGAAAATGTGAAAATAACCGACCAATATTTGTGTGAGCTAAACTAATCTTGATGATCAGTTATTCATGGAATATCTACTTTATGACTAGTTCCTTAGTTGTAACTTTCTTCTCTTATTTCTTGGTTACTTCAAACTCTATTACACCTCCTTCTCACAGACCCGGTAGGATTTTTCAACCAGTGGGGATAAAAATAACGGACCAAATTCGATGGGGATTGATATTTCCATAGTTTTTATGGCTGGGGATTTCAATTCTTTTGTTTTCAAGTCAAAGAATTCAGTAGGGATGGGAAAAATAGCATAATATTTTGCAGTGAGGATTGGTTTATTTGATTTTTTTCATTGGGGAGAGAAATTGGAAGATAATTTTCCACCGGGGACGATATTTAGGCCAATTTTTCCAGTGGGAAGGGTTCCCAGTGGGTCTGTGAGAAGGGGGTGTTCTATTGACTTTCTCCTCTAATTTCTTCGTTACTTCGAATTCTATTCCTTCGTGACTTTCTCCTCTAATTTCTTCGTTACTTCGAGCACTATTCCTTGCTAACTTTCCAATGCTTCAGTCTTAAAAAGTTTGGTATCGTTGGGAAGGTAGGAAGGAGCTTATTACCAAACGTTTTAAAAGTTGAAGCATTGGCTGAGAAATAAACAAGCATAGTAAAATTTAGTGCACATTTATCGTGAATAGACTTTCATTTCTTCGATACTTTAAACCCTATAAAACTTTCTTCTTTAATTACTTCTTTTTATCTGGACTTAATTTAGCATTTTATTACTGATGTCAGTTTGTTTTCTGTTTTCTGTTAAGTTGAGAGATTTATATGAACTAATTGACATGAAAATAAGGCTAAGGGTTAAAACAAGTGTTTAAAAGCCAGCAAAAAAGACAAATTTTCGAAGTGTATATTAAATAACCGATCAGAAGAAAAACCTTATTTCGACCACTGCAAAATATGGTTGGATTTTACAAATTTTACACCCTTAGAGTGCATTTTTCTCATCTTTGCTCATTTCGACACTCACATTACTCTTTGGGAAGCTTGGAAAAGGAACCCTTAAGGACCGTAAGTACGGTCGGTTGTTTATCTTGAGTGCCCCCCTCCCCGGTCTCACCTCCCCTGAGAAGTTGATTTCTGAAAATAACCACCCATCTTATGTTTGATTAGTTGAGGATGTTTAAATGATTTTCATTTGTAGTGAACAATTACCCAGACCCCATGTATAGTGCAGACTCAGCATTTTTACAGCGTGTGACGGAAATGGCCAGTTTGGAGGTGGAAACTGTCAAAACTGAAAAGTGGAAGAAAATGCGACGAAAATAATAACTAAGAACAAACTGGTTTTTGAGATATTCGAGTTTGAACTCGATGCTATTTTTCTAAATATTATAAATTTCTAGATGTATATTTTGTATAAAAGAATTTATGTTGGTAAAAAAGAATTTTTATGTTGGTAAAAATGCAGAACGAAAAATGCTTTTTGTCCGTCCTTTCTTATTCGACTATCCTCCTGTGCCTTAAAAACACTAATTCTCTTAATTTTTAAAAATTATGATACTCTGAATTATCTTTTCAACGGTAAATCGTTTGTTAGAATGGAAATATTGGATGAAAAATTGTAAACAAAACAAGAATTGAAGCACCCTGAAAGCAATAATTTTTCGTTTTTTTTTTACATCCGCCCCATTGATTTATTTTGAAAATTTGTTGCACTTTGATGCAAATGCAATCAAATCTTTGATGAACTTAGACATCCTGTTTATTACACATCTAAGGGTAAATTTGATTAGAAAATTATCTTTTACTCTTTTTCAAAAATTCCAGAAAAATTACATTGTTTCCCAAAAAAGTCGAAAGAATTGGAAAGTGAGTAAAAATTTGGACTGATATGCTCCAGGTCTAGCTTACGAGTCTCGTAAAGAAGGTTGCGTCATCATAAAGTTCGAAGAAATTCTTTTCTACAACATACTCTCCGTTGCTTAATTGTAGGGGGTGAATAAGAAGGAAGATAAGTGATATTGGGGTGATTTTCCAAAAAAACCTAAGAAGTTGTGGCCAGTTTCCGCACTTTATCAGGAAAATTTCATAAATTGGGGGGTCGTTATAAAATGCTGTTGGGGCGATTTTCCCCTACAATTAAGCACAGAGAGTACGAAACTTCAAAGAACTCACAAATGAACTGAAAGATCAAAGGTGGAAAATGAAAACACCCCTGTGGTGCCACCTCAATACCCTGAAATTTCAGTCCCACTGGACAATTGACATTGTTTTCATTCCCATTCAAAATTCGATGGAAAGAATCGGAAAAAATTGCACTCTAAAACCATCCCCACTAGAATTTTCCTATCTGGGATTTCAATAGAAATTTTAATCCCCACTGTGGGAAGAAGTGCTGCTGGTGACTCATTCACAAAAGATTATAGACAAAAGATATAGCTTGAAACTCTTGCCTTACAGACTCTGAAAACAAGGTACAATTGTTGTATTTGATCATTTCACGTTCATCAGTGAAAAAACTTTGGGCTATCTTTATTACACTTATATAAACTACTCAAGCTATAAACGAGAATTGGTTTCCCTACCGTTAAGGGAGTGGTCAGAAATTATTTATTAGGGGGTGATGGATTCTAGGGGAGGAGGTGTCAAAAAACTTCATGTCTTTAGGGCAGGGGGTTCCATTTTTAAATATTTCCTATCTATATAGGAAATATTTGTTAAAACGGTAATTTTTCTTCTCCTTCTTCTTCTTCTTCTTCTCCTCCAAGTCTAACGCTCGGTTTTGGTCAATTTCGTGAGTTTGTACATGAGTCTCTTTTTAAATCAAGCTCCGGCGGTAAAAACAGTAGGATGTTCTTTTTTCGAGGCGGAAGACGTCATTTCTTCGAGAAACGTGTGTGCTAAATATCCGTACGGTGCTCTATTCTCCTTGTCGATCGGGCAACGTCGGCCGTTTCAGAAGCGTATTGTTGATCGGACCATACTGATTTGTTTCTAACTGTCAAAACAAAGATGGCAGAAAATTAGACAACAACTTTTGCTCTTTCGCTACTTTTCTTTGCTTTGGTTTATATGCTTTGATGAGTTGAATTGATTTTTGTACGATTGTCACAAGGAATGGTCGATAGGGAACTTTTCTTAATATTCCTTTCTGGATTTGATGTTTCGTTTACATTCTGTTGGTTTGGCTGGAATGAGCTGGAATGAGAGATGATACAATCTCTTGGTCTTGGAAAAACAGGACATTTTATCAACTTTCACAACAAACTAACTTCAATTTTGTTTGTATATTTATATAAATCGTACGAAGGCAAGTGACTATGAATAAATCTGACCATGTTATACCTGAAAAATTACATACTTGCAATATGAAAAAAGTTTGCACCCAACGAATGCAATGCCGACAATGCAACAATGGCATGGGAATGGTTGATGAACTGATTTTAGCTAAAAATTTAAACATGGAGCAAAATTGACTGGTTAATGATTGAATTTCCCTTGGTTTTTTTATCTACAACAATGAATTAACTGCTGGGGTTAGTGACAGTTTAGTGAAAACTCCTTGCGGGTATAAATTTATAATTTTAAAGCTGATAACCGGATCCGGAACACCACGGCCCCAATATGAAGAATGTTATGTTATACTTCTTAAAAGGTTTATTGCATTGAATATGGATGTAAATAATTTGAAATCATCTCACATTGTACAATTAAAATTTTTCTTGAACTTGGAGATTTTCTTCCCCGCGTGCATTTTAAAACGTGGAAAACTTAGCTGTGAATTTAGAGATCTTTTGCAACCGTGGAAACTTTTGTCGTGAATTTGGAGATTTTCTTACCGTCAATTTGGCCACCATTTCACCGAACCTCCAAAGTCATTTGATTTGAGTTGATGAACGGCGTATTAAAAAATGGCAAAACGATGCAGCGTTTGACGCGTTATTTGTTAATCCCATCGGGCGATACCGTGAGATTGGGTAATATGCATCAGTGGAGGCTAGCATGCATAGCCCTCAAATGAATAACCTGTCTGGTCATTAAAATACAACTGCGCAGCTCCGACCGCAGCTCTATTCTACCATTTTTGTTTTGATTTAACTTTTTATTTTAATGACCAGCCAGGTCATTCATTTGAGGGCTATGCATGTTCAGCCTCCACTGATGCAAGTTACCCAATCTCATGGTAGGCGGTTAGGCAGCGGGCGTTCTCTTTCTCCAATCAGCGCTATCAGTGAAAGTTATCATGACATGTTATGAAAGGAAGTATGATTGATAAACTTGGTGGAGTTACCAAAACAAATTTGTTGTCAAAGAGATTTAACAAGTTAGTGAAAATACAGACCAGATATCAAACAGTCCCATGTTTCGACCAATCGTCCCAAGTTAAAGCAGTTGGCGGTATGTACATTTAAAACGTGGAAACTTTTGTGATAAATTTGGAGATTTTCTTACACGTGCATTCAAAACGTGGAAAACTTTTGTCGTGAACTTGACATTTTCTTCCACATGCATTTAAAAAATGAAGAAAACTCAAGTAATTTCCTGGCATGACAATTTATTTTATTTTCTGACATTTTTTGGAAATTTTTGATTGTTTTCCAAGTATGTGACATTTTTTGCTCTTGTAGCAGCTGCTTTTGGAAATCATAAAATGGCTTCTGTTAGGGGAATTTTTTCCTATCGACATTCTTTCAGATTATGAATTATGAAATGTTTCCCAGTACTCTTAGGGTTCCAAAAACGGGGGGTTGGAAATTTTCTAGATTTTAATAAATGGGGGGGGGCCTAATGGCCGGGGGGGTTGGAAATTGTACTTCTGAAACCCAAAAATAAGGTAAAAATAGGCTAAAGTCAGGCTATTTAGAGCAAAATAAGGGGTCTTCTCTTTGACAGCTGAAAATATCCTTAGAAATTAATAAACGGGGGGTTCTAATAAGGTCCAGGGGGGGGTTGGAAATTTTCGAAAAATTGACAAGCGGGGGGGCCGTTTATTTGGAACCTAAGAGTATATAAAAATGAGTTTTGTTTTTTTTTGCATTCTGTCGGAAAATATGAAATTGTTTCCCTCTTTTGAAAGATTTTTACATTTTTAGCACGTACATTATTTCAAAAAACTCCAAAAGTTACTTTAAATTTTTACATTTTTTACAATATTTTATATAAGAAAGTATAATGCAAAATATTTCATCTCATTTTGAAAATATATAAAATTCTCTTTGGTTTTCTTACTGTGAAATATTCTCCTTTTTGTCATTCTTTCATTTTAAATATTTGCCCTTTTTGGCTAAATAATATTTCTGGAAATCAGTGCTTAAAATAATAATTATATAATCAGGTCTTTTGATGTGTTCAACAACACTCTACTTGGCGGTGCGACGCCGGGTGACCACTAGTATAATACTAAAATCCATTTAAAGTCCACCTAACGAAAATTAAAGTTCCAGCGAATTTGATTACCGCATTGTTGTTCTCAGTCGGGTTCAGCTTGGATATATTCCGTGATCCGTAGCTTTGAACCTACAGTCATCTTATGAATAATCCTGTATACTGGCAATAACATAAATGGAATTTTGAAATTTTTAGGGACTTGTGTTGCTTGATGCTATCTGAGATTTAAAGCACTTTGAAAATTTTTGAGGACCTCAAATATTATTTTAACATTTGTAAAGGAAATATTTATCCGCATCTTTGCGGCTCTTGTTTTTCCATTAATAGTAATATAGATTTCCGATGTACCGGCAGCCATTGGCGTATCCACCGAGGTAAGGCGGTGCCCTCCCCAAAAAAGAAAAATTGACCAACAAAGGTCAAGGTTTTCCCAATAATAGAATGTGAAGGTGCCTGCAGTTTTTGTGACCTTTTTCTGGCAACATGTGACATTTTTAAGGGCTCTTTTAAGCTGTTTAACTTTTCTTAGATCAAACTTTTGAAATTTCATGCTTTCTGCGCACTTTTTGTGAGCTTATTCTCGCTAACTTTGACCTTTTAAAGGCCTTTTTAAAAGCTATTTGAGCTTGCTTAGAGCAAACTTTTCGCCTGTGGCGCTTTAGTTACGAGAATAAATTTTCTCCGAAAATTTTCCCTAAAAAAGGTCAACTTGTGGCTACGCCTCGGCATCGAGGGCAGCTGCTATTTTTGTAGCTTCAAGTTCAAGTCATTTTTGTGGAATCGTTTTGAGAGGTCAAAGAACAATTTAAATGGCCTTTAATAGGAAGGGGTAACAAAAGTATATTGACTGGTTAGAGGGGGGGGGTTGAAATTTTTTTGAGGATATCAAGGAGGTGTTTTTGAAAATATCCTCCACCCCACCCTAGTACTCTCGGGTACCTAATAGCCGGGGTTGGAAAAATCTCAAAACTTATTAAGCGTGGGGGGGGGGGGCTATTAGGTACCCGAGAATATATAGATACTTTCTGACCACTCCCTAGTTACAGCCGTTAAAAAATTCTTTGAGCTGAGGTAATTTGATTACCTTAGTGAAGAGTACATTACATTAGACAAGCTAGGTGCTGAATGGACCTACCTGATGATGAAAGTTAGATAGCAATGTGGAGAAAAATAAAAACAATCAATCAGAAAATATAGCGGGTTACTTTAATGGGATAAACTTTCGTGGGGATTAAATTTCACGGTTGGGCCTATCCGTGAAATTCAAATATTTCGCGGGGAATTAATTTCGCGGAAATGCATTAAATTTCATCATTGATTGTTTATGGGGGAGGGAAGGGAAGTAGGGAAAAAAGAAATAGAAAGTCCCGGTTGAAAAAATCAGTTTTATTGACAATTTAATCATGCTGATGGTGGCATTGTTATCAATGATGTTTTTGTGTGAAAAAAACAAAGAAATATAAGGAAAAAGTCCAATTAAAATCTGCAAAAACGGTGATTTCCGGCATATTTTCGGCCGGAAAAGAATTGTTCTCAAAAATCCAACTCGGCCATGTTTTGAACATTGCTAATACGCAACTTCGTGCAAAAAATCAGAAAACACTAATTCTAAAATCTAAAATCTGGAGAAAATGCCAAAAAAACCCCGGTTTTTCCGGCTTGGGCTCCGTCAAATTTTACTTTTAGGTATTTCTATTTTGCATCAGTGTGTAAAATTTCATGAAAAAATATAATGTACAGCTCGAGAAATTCAAGAAAGACCGTTTTTCCGGCGATGATCGGCTGTTACGGTGACTTTTAGAAAGTTCCGACTTCAAAAGTTTTATTAATTTCGCATAGCGAAAGTATTACGATCGTCTTTCGCGGCGGCGGCGGTGTAATGAAAAATTTAGAAAACGAAAGTAGTTGAAACTTCTAGAACATTCTCGAAGATTCTAAAATATGGACTCACTCGCTAAGATAAAATTCAATGATTCCAGTCCGCAAGTGCTAGGTAGGTGGAACCAAGCATTCGTAAACATTCTTGTTTTTTAAAATGGCGGATTCGATCATGCTGTCCCTGTCAGACTTGCTCTGGATTTTTGTATTTTTATCATGTTTTTGATGTTTTTAGAGTACTTAAAGAGGTTTATATTTGTTTTAGCATAGTATTTTATGTTTGTGTAGTTAGTAAATGCACCAATGAAGTGATATGAATCTTACAATTAGAGTTGCCCTTGAACATCACTTCACACAACAACAAATACAGACAAACACAACAGTCAACAGACAGGTATGATCTTCATTTTTACAGGTAGAATTATTTGTTGATATTCAAATATCAGGTTGTGGTTGTGCTGTAAGAAAGATTATCGTTTACTTAGCACTTAGTATTTCACAGAAGAATTCATAGCAGGGGGTGTCAATCTATAAGTTAAGTGATAGAAGCTACCTTTTGATGTGTTAATTGTCATTTTCCAGACTCAATCAATGTCAATCGATGAGCGATGACTAATTATAATAACTAACCAATTGATTGGATGTCGATCGATTTCGATAATCGAGACTATTCTAACTGATAATAGATTTGTTTTTTAATCGATTGGACTCGATTGGCTGTCAATTGTGATCAATATCTAACATCTTTATAATATAAAAATCGATGGAAAATCAACCACAATTACAATTGATAGCCAGTCAAGCTTCCCATAAAATCTTGATTATCGATTGTCTATCAATTATCGAAATCAAACGATATCCAATCCATTGATTATTTATTGATTAGTCATCGATTGGAAAAAGTTATCGATTGTATCGATTGAGATTCTGGCATGTTGGATTAGCGCTTCGTGGGATAGTGGTCATTGGACCTTGGCAGTTACATCAATATGCCAAAAACATTTTGTTCAACCACCTTCACTTCAATATAGGCCACCATAGAATGAACTTCCTTTTATAGGATGAACCATATTCATGTGGCTTTCAGCCTTGCACTCCATCACAGAGCCTATTTGAGATATTTTACTAAAACACCTGTAGCCCAGAGAAAAATTTTAGACCTTTATTATTTGAATGCATGCCTTTTTAATACTCAAATATAAAAAAATTAAAAAGATTTTAACTTGGTCATTAGTCAAAAAAGTCATTAAAATTGATTAGCCTCTGCGATGGAGTGCAAGGCTGACAGCCACATGAATATGGTTCATCCTATAAAAGGAAGTTCATTCTATGGTGGCCTATCTTGTAGTGAAGGTGGTTGAACAAAATGTTTTGGCATATTGATGTAACTGCTTGGTTGCTACGCAGGCGTCAAAGTTTGGGATTCCCACTCACAGCGGTTCACTTGAAAAGTGATTGAGCCTTCACCCGGGTCAACCCAAATGAATGCGAGGGAAAACGGCAAGACTGTTGTTGAAGTCAATATCAAAATCTTACTGGAAAATTTGTATCAACTTTGCTTGAATACTGATTGTACAATGGATTTGAGTTTTGATTGATCAGATATATAACACTAAAGACAAACTTTTTTATACAGTGTCAGACTCCCACTCAAAACAATTGATTCATTTTCAATCGATGACACATTGATAACAAATCAATTGACTGGATATCGATTGGTTCTGGTACCGTAAGTTGGTCTAATGTCCAACATCCCTCTTCTAATTCCGACACCCTTCCTTAGAGATAGGAATAATAGGAAGATTGGGATGACTTATAGACAAAAGGTATTTTCCTCTCTGATCGCTAAGGAAAGAAAAATGGTTTCCATCAGCGATTCTGACCTTGCAATTATCCCTATCTTTAAAGAAGGTTGTCGAAATTAGAAGGGGGATGTTGACATTAGACCAACGTACAGTAATTGATAGGTATTTGATAATATTATGCTAATTATGACATTAAGGAAGGCTCAATTACATTATAGTCAGGTAGAATTGCATAACTACCCAGACAAAAATGGTGTAGAGATGAAATTTTGCACAGAGGTCCAGGAATATGTCAGGAATCACCAAAAAAAAGCCCCACCCCCATGAAGATGGGAACACCCTCAAATCCATAATGGCGGACATGGTACTTTTTCCTACAATTAATCACGGGGGGACCCTTGACAACTGATTTTTAATTATTTTCAAATGTCAAAAATAACTAGACAGGGAGATTCCTCTCGATGAGTAGATAAAGAAAATGGAGTCACTTTTGAGATTTGGACCACGTGATCCCGAGATATGACCTCTAAAGTCCAAAAAATAACGATTTTGATGACGTCAGCATTTTTACTGAGAGCAATAAATTGAAACATCGACAAACTCATCATGTAGCTCTGATCATGGGCTTTCGGAAAAGTATATGGTTTAATATGTTTAGATCAGCCGTTGGCGAGATATAACGATTTTAAAATCGTTTAAAACGCTTATTTTTGCTGAGTCAGCACTTTTTTTCGATTTTAAAATCGATATCTCTCGCCAACAGTTGGTTTAAACATACTAAACCATATATTTTTCTGAAAGCCCATGATCAGGGCTACATGACTAGCTCATGGACGTTCCAATTTATCCATCTCAGTAAAAATGCTGACGTCATCAAAATCGTCATTTTTTGGACTCTAGAGGTCATATCTCAGGACAAGTGCACCAAGTGCACTTGGTTGGTTGGGGTTGATTTGTCAGCAAGTGGGAAAAAATGCACTGTAAGGGTGTAAAATTTGGGAAAATACCAAATTTTGAGGTAAAATTTGAGAAATTTAAAAAAATTTTGCCCTGAAAAGGCCAAACAATTTCGAAAAATTGCACAATAAAGGGTCAATTTTCAGCCAAATTCTTCCTGCACTGTAAGGGTCCAATTTTAGAGACCTGATTTTTGGCCGAACGTACGGTCGTTTTCAAAATCGAGTGCCCCCCCCCCCGGGTAGTCAATCAACAAATTCTCAAAAAATATGTAACTCCACGTCTCAATAATATGGATTCAAGGCAAGTAACACAGCAGTAACAAAGTTTTACCTTTAAGGTAAAACATTTTTGCAGAAAAAAAATTGGCCTTAAAAATTTAAATTAATTTCCATCAAATTTAAAATATTTATGTCATATTTCAAATTTGTGCTTTTCGAGCCTTGAAACAGTTTTTTTTATCTAATAGCAATATTTTGCCAAAAATTAAATTATTTTTATATTTATTTTTCAAGGAGAAATAAATGCCCGTCAAAGTTGATTGTGTTTGATTTTGTTTTATTGAGATAGTATATATTATGTATCCGTCATTAAAGTCTATCGTCTCAAAAATATGTAGATACTTTAATTACCTTTCAAACTAATTCTCAGCACCAAGTTATATTAAAGTAGAAAGTTATGTACCGTTAGAATTGGAATGATATATTAGAGAGGCCCCCCCAGCGGTTTGCGTGATGGCGTGATTGATTGGGACTTTTTTCTTGCGTGATGGCGTGATTAGGGGTGCCTCTGGGGGGGGGGGCTCATTAGAGGTGAACAATCTATATGACTAAAATGTTCACATTTGGGTGACAATAAAGCTCTAGCCCCGTTCTATTTATTGCATTCTATTAATGGTGGCGGGGGGGGGGATACTTAGGCATAAATAGGTGCCAGGTATGTGCTGATGCACACAAGGTTTGGCTTTTAACCTTCCCAACCCAAGTCTCTGAATTATTTAAGGTACGAAAAACTTGAAAAGTCATAAAAATCTCTAGAAGGTTAGAAATTTTTTTGAAAATGTGCTCTAAGAGTCAACTTTTTATTCTCTGTTAGAGCCAGTTTTTCTCAGGTCCAATTGACATTCTCCAACTCTAGTACTCCCCGGTCGTTTTTAATATGATTATTTTGTCTATGAATAATCAAAGACTTTGCGAAATTTTCGACTCTGAGTCGTCTTGTTGATAATCGAATTAAGTTTGATGGTGGGCATTGTTATCAATGATGTTTTTGTGTGAAAAAGCCAAGAAATATAAAAAAAAAGTCCAATGAAAATCTGCAAAAACGGCGATTTCCGGCGGAATTTTTTTTTTAAATCGGACTCGGCCATGTTTTCGGCATTGTTAATACGCATCTTTGTGCAAAAAATCTGAAAAAACTAATAATGAAATCTCGAGAAAATGCCAAAAAAACGATTTTTCAGGCATATTTCCGGGATTTTCGGCAGGAAATTTTTTTTTTCAAAAATCGGGCTCCGTCACATTTTGGGCATCACTACTTTGCACCTTTGTGCCAAAAATCAGAAAAAGCTAATGAGCCAATCTCGAGAAAAGCTGGTAACCGACGGACGAACGGACAAAGGTTAATTTAAAGGACCTCCGAGGTAGGTCCAAAATGAATCATATGAAGATTTCTCCGAGACAGGCTTTTGCTCAATGAAAATCAAAATACTGAAATTGAAAGGGTAACAAATATCTAGATAAATTTCAGTTTCATATTGAAAGACCGAATGTGAGCAATAAGAGCATTTTCGTTGAAAGTCGCTATGACTTGAAAGAGAAGTTGCACTGGAACTATCCTGATAGCACAAGGTAGATTTTGTTTTTGTCTGAGAAGAGTGCAGACATGTCATGTGTTATGTTCGAAGATTCGAGAACGATATCGTTTGGAGGAGAGGAGAACATTTCGTGTCATCGTAAAGAAGGGAAGAAGTACCACTCACAATATTTCACCATCAAAAGTGGAAGTTTGATTACCCCCTCCATCAATACTTCTGTTGGCAATAACGAGCGAACAAGTAAAACGACTGCCACCAGAAAACCACAACAACAACATCAAAGTGTCATCGAAGAAGAAACATCCAGTGAAAAAGAGAAAGAGATTTTACGTCTGCAAAACAAAATGGCAAGGTTACAAAATAAAGTGGCTTCTATGCAAAAGAAGGTATTAGAATTACAAAAGAAAATGTAAAGTGGCCCACCTCTTACAGTGAAAGTTGAAACAATGTCCATGGAGTATCAAAGCCCTTCAAGTTTTAATATGAAAGTTTGAAGTCATGTTGGGAGTACTTTCAAAAGCTTTTATTTTCAACGCTTGATTCGAAAAGTACTTCTGCAAAAATAAAAATATACATGAAATATATGAAAATATGGAATAATGTGGAATTTCTGAAGACCATTTGGAATTTGGTAGTCGACAGGCGAAGAAGAGTTATGTACACGATGATGATACGATATATTTATCAAACACACCTTATATTTTATATATTTTACAAATTTCAAATAATAGGTATATGTAGGTAGAGTATCAAAGACACTTGTATTTTACTTTACTTGCAATAGGTGCATGATTGGTTGAAACGATTATCACAAGGTTCAGACAAAAGTCAACAAATATTTTTACCTTAAATTCTGATATTGTAGATATTCAGAATTCCCAGCGATTCTAGGTTTTCCCTGAATTATCTTAAATAACCCTCATTATTTTCCAGGGTCTGTCTAATAAATCCTGTTTTTTCAAAACAAGAAGATGACCCATGAGAGGGCACCGGCAAATAGAAATCCAAAATATAAAAGAGATTTTGTTTCATTAAATTTCCTTGATTCAACAGAAACAATACAAGGTTATTTTAGCTACCTTAAGGGAACAAACTTTCTCGGTGCGGAGGTTAAAGAATTGGTGTTTTTGTTCTAATTTTCGCCAATTTTAAAATTTTGATGGAAGCTGTATCTCTCGAAACTCATTTCACGATAGACTATCAAACTGTGAGAATTTATTCCACGAAGATTAGTTCCCTTAAGGTCATACAGAGAACTGCTAGGAGCCAGTCAATTATAGTTCATAAAGCCAGGAGATATACACACCATGTCAAAACTATGTGAAGCAGATTTTCTACTGGTGGAAAGTTTTCCCATGGTGAGATGAGGGTTGATGGAGGCGAACATATGATCAATGTCTTCCATGTCATCTCTAAGCACCTCTTCTTCTTCATGTTCCTCTTCTGACGTCATCTCATTCAAATCGTTCCATTCGTTGTACAAAGGTTTTATGAATACGCTCGATCGTGGAAGGATGTACGGGTCAAATGGAAAGAAATGCTCTACAAATTTTGCCTTCCTATCATTTTGCTCAAGTTGTGAGAAGATTTTTTGTCTATTATTTTTCTCGATAGTACTGTAACAGAACACCAGTTCGTACATACGTGTGATGCGTGCAAACATGTCTACAATCGTCTTCAAGCAAAATCTCAACGGGTTCAATTTAGAAAGTACAATCCTGGGCAAGTCTAGTGATTTCAAGTAACTTATTCCTTTCTCTGACTCCACGAATGCTTTGTGATGATAAACAAACACATAAAAGAACGTTTGTGATAAACTATAAAACGCGCCATGTTTATGGAAGTCTGCTTGTATGTTGCTTCCATCTTGTAACTTGAGATATCTGTGCAACCATTCTGACATGTGTTTCATTTGGTGGCTGATGGTCTCTTTATCAACAATTCTGGCACGTGCTAAATAACTTCCGAGGTAAGAACAAGCACCCTGTCGAGTGACCAACGAATTGGAAGGGTTTTCAAACATCATCCAACAGGCACCCACAAAATCATTGCTTAGGTTCTGAAAAAATTAAAGTGGAAAAGTTGAGAATTAAATGAAAGCACACCTCGAATTTCAGAAAATACTGTCAATGTAAATTATGAAATTGTTCCAGATTATTTGAAACTCTTGTCGCAGTTTTTTTTGCAGAGCAATGGTACAGGTATATGTACCACAAACCCCAGTACCTCAAAACAAACATTTCTTACTTCAGGCACAAATTTTACTGTCCCTCACTATTGTTAATAAAGGCTTATGCTGCTTAGACCAACCTAAGAAGTCAAAAAAATACTTACTTTATCTAAGCCAGAGATGTAGAAAAGTATAAATTGTACATGCGAGCTCTCTTGTGCTTTCAAAATGACCTTCTCGAAAATACTAATCAGTTCTTGAAATAAAGCTTTGGATTTCTTCCATTGCATTGTATCATTGGAATAACAACATTCTCTAACAAAAGTCATGACCAGTGCCATAAGGTTGTCCATTTTATCAATTTGTAAAAAACTTTCATTATTTGTAGCAATCGTGCTATCGTCTAACTGAAATTGCATGTGGTCCTGTTCATCAATGATNATATGAATAATATTATAGAAAAAGGACTAAATCAAACCAATCAAACATTCTGTCAAGTAATGAGAATTTTATGCGAAAAAGAATCAACAAACCAATAGAATGCCGGGATCGTGTTATCACAAAATAGGGAAGAAAATTGCAAATTGGCTATCGGTCGTCTCAGAATGCGGAATAAATACCTCATCGAAAGCAATATCGAATGACCTGAAGAATATTACCATTGATCCTGATGAAGTTATTGTTAGTTTTGATGTTTGCTCCCCTATATATACAAACGTACCGACAGAAGATGCCATCAACCATTGTGCCGAGCTGCTTTACTCAGGCAGATACCCAAAGCCACCTGTCCAGAAACAAACCTTTATTGAACTTGCAAAATTATGTAATTGCGATGTCATAATGCTTACAAATAAAGGCTATTTCACGCAAATAGATGGACTAGCAATGGGCAGCCCTCCAGCACCATATCTTTGCCAACAGGTGGCTTAGCCAATACGATCAAAACATCAAATCAAATGCTAAGGTCTATGAACGCTACATGGATGACATCCTGAGAAATATACAAAAGAACGAAGCAGAAAGGAAACTGGATGAAATCAATAATTTGAATCCAGAATATTTGAAATTCACAATTGAACACGAAACAGATAACTGCTTACCATTTCTCGACATGAAGATAATCCGATCTGAATGTAAATTATCTTCAACTTGGTACTCAAAACCAACCGATACGGGACTGACCATGAACTATCATTCCTTAGCACCGATTAGATATAAAAGAGCTGTCGTATCGAATCTTGTTCATCGAATTTTTAACGCCTGCAGTTCCTGGATGAATATCCACAAAAGCCTAGCTAAAGCGAAAAAGATACTTGAACGTAACCAATATCCAACCAAATTCTACGACGCAATCATCAAAGAAACGATAACAAAGATCCTTGAAAAAGAGAAAGGGACACAATCAGAACAAGAAGAAAATAATGAAGAAGGGGTCAAGCCAACATTCTTTTTTGTTCAATATCGAGGTAACGCTACTGACAAGTTCGAAAAATCTTTGAAAAAGATTAATGCCCCGTGCAAAATAGTCAAAAAACTGAAAATGACTAAACACGTTCTTCCTTCTTTAAAAGCAAAAGTTGAAACGGAGCTCAAGAGCATGGTAGTGTATCAAATTCAATGTTCTCGATGTGAATCGAGCTATGTCGGGCAGACTGCCAGGCACTTAATTACCAGGATCAAAGAGACCGCAACGTAAACACTCCAGTGGAAAGCCATTTTCAAAATTGTAATTGCGAAATTTTGATGGAAAATGTAATGATTCTAGATCGCACAATTAAATCTGAACAATGCTTAATGTCCCTTGAGGCACTGTGGATTAATAAAGTAAAACCAAAACTGAATACCAAAGATGAATACAAAAGTAGAACTCTTACAATAAAGATTTAATAGATTTTATTGCCTTAGGGGAATTTGTAGTGGAATTCACTTTTGATTTAGTGAAATTTGATTTTGATTTTTTAGTTACATTAGTTCTTTGATCAGAGTAGGTTGTATGTATGCGTGTTATGGAAAATATATATTTTTACTAAATGGTTTTAACTGTTTTACTATTTTATATTTTAGAACCTGAAGATGAATCACAAGTATTCGAAATATGGGTAAAGGCCACATTTTTGGTACACCTGTCCCTTCCGTTACGCTAAAAAAATTTCATCCTCAAAATTGCTTAAAACCTATTTATTTGGATGTGTATATACCTCTATGATGATAATCAAGTATGTGCTCCTCTATATTACCTTTTTGCAGAACTGTAGGACCCTAGAAGTTGTTGTGGTTGATTTTTTTCTCATTTTCAACCAATAACTAAAAACTTGTTATTTCTACAAAAAAGAAACACTTATAAGACTAAACTTACTCTTAAAATGTTTCTACAAAGTGTTTTAACCAATTCCTAATCGTTTTTCATGAATTTACATTTTCGGGTTGGAGGGGTAGCCTAATTTGCGTAACGGAAGGGACAACTTTCAAATTTTTAATTAACATCTTTACTAGGAAAAAACTTGTTTCAAAAGATAGTTTGAATTTTAATAATCAAATATGATCTTTTAACCTAAAATGATAGAACTAACCAGAACTAACTATATAAACTTACAAATACTCCTAAAAATTGTAAATATTAGGTATAGAATAAGCGTAACGGAAGGGACAAATTTTCTGGGCCATCCAAGCCTCATCCCAAATTTTAGATGATCCCTAAAATTTAGGTGACCCACTGTAGGTGACCCCTGAAATCGAAAATGTGACTTGCCTTTCAGTTTTTCTTTAAAATTTTATATTGAGCATTCAAAAAAGAAGACGCGAAAACGCGTCCTATGGAGCGTAAGGGTTAATGAGACCCCTGGTAAAATTTGTTATGGTCAAAACAACTTCGAATAACTCCTAATTGTCATTTTCAGGGATTTTGAGCAGTTTGGAGTCTTCAAAAAAAATCAAAAATTTTTGGTTAACCCTTTGAGCGCGCAGTAGTTTTGAAAATGTTGAAAATTTTCAATGATTTTTTTTTGAAATTTGAAACTTCAAAATGGCGTAAAAGCTTGTAGCTTTTGATTCAGACACTCGTTTTGGTACCAACCATTGGAAAGGTAATTCTATACTCTTTCAAAAAGCATTGGGTTTAATCCCCTTTAAATCAAGTCCTAGGGAGCTGAGACCCAAGCTTTGGGACTTGGTATTTTGGCTGTTTCAGGACGCGAAAACACGTCCTATGGAGCCTAAGGGTTAATGAGACCCCTGGTAAAGATTTTTTATGGTCAAAACAACTTCGAATAACTCCTAATTGTCATTTTCAGGTATTTTGAGCAGTTTGTAGTCTTCAAAAAAAATCAAAAAATTTTTTGGTTAACCCTTTGAGCGCGCAGTAGTTTTGAAAATTTTGAAAAATTTCAATGATTTTTTTTGAAATTTGAAATTTCAAAATGGCGTAAAAGCTTGTAGCTTTTGATTCAGACACTCGTTTTGGTACCATTGGACAGGTAATTTTATACTCTTTCAAAAACATTTGGTTTCTTTTCCTTTAAATAAAGTCCTAGGGAGATGGGACCCCAGCTTTAGGACTTGGTATTTTGGCTGTTTCAGGACGCGAAAACGCGTCCTATGGAGCCTAAGGGTTAAGAGATAAAAAGAAGTCATTGTAGTGTAGCAAATGTGAGAACAGTCTACAATAGCTCTTTCAACAATGCAATAACTTCAGATATCTTGGCTTTGAAGAAAGAAACACTATAATGAACATCCAAGTCCCTGTAACACTCCCTTTAAAAAAAGGCGTAACGGAAGGGACATCCATAACGGAAGGGACATCAAATTTTCCAAGGAGATAACTCCCACCACATTGATTGTTAATATAAAGTTTAAATGTACCTGCAAGTAAGAAGTCTAATGAGGGTAGTAGTCAACCAAAAGGAAAAGTTTTTAAGTCGAAGACTTGAGATGCTGTTCAATTTAATGTTTGAGTAACGGAAGGGACAAAACCAAGGCACATTTCCAATGGGAAGGACTGTCAATGAAAAAACATGTCAAAAATAGAGGATAATGGTTTGCAAATTGAATTTGGAGTAATCCCAATGGTAACTTGTGAGAATTTAACAAAAACTATAGCTATTTGACAAAGATTTTCTTGAAAATGAATTTGCGTAACGGAAGGGACAAGATCAGAGTCGCAAAACATGCTTTTTAGAAAAATGCAAAACCTGAGCAACAGTGAAAAAGTATTACTCAAATATTGTGAAAACTCGCTCCTATCAAATATAGGTGGACTGAAAAAAATTGAAAGTGAATATTTTATCCCAGTTGAAGAAAAAACAATTTTGAATCTTATTTTTTTTGCATTTTTCGTAGAAAAATGTGAAATTTAGACTTCTGCAGGGTCTGTAAGAGGAAAGACTGTCCTATTGCTGGCCAAACTCTGATTGTAAGGGCACTTTCTACCCCAGATCAATAATCAATTGGAAATTTTGCAAGTTTAATGCTAGTTTTCAAGATATGAGCAGTAAAAGTCAAAAGCGTAACGGAAGGGACAGGTGTACCAAAAATGTGGCCTTTACCCATATATTGTTTAAAATAAAATAAAATTGCTGGTTCAATTTCATTGACAATAGAATTAAAGTTTAAAAAGCCAAGCAGTAACACAAACACAGCATCACAAAAACACAAAACCCCAAAACCCCAACACAATTAATTCAATCGGAGTCCCCGACAGCGACAGGCGCAGCGGGCTTTAAAATGTTTTAAGGACGTCCAATCTCACCTCCCCACTTCCTACCCGGAACCGACCCGCAGCCAAACAACTAACAAACATAGAAATAAACAAAAACTAGAAACAAATACAGAAACAAAAAGGGTGAAACAACAGACAAAAACAAGTCAAAGAGACAAGAACAAGACAAAAGACAAGTATCAAAAACTCAATTTTCAAGTCCTAAAGCCGTGCAGCCGCACGGGAAAGAACAAAAAAGAAAATTGAAAAGTCAATATCGCTGAATAATATAAAAACCCCACAGCCACGCCAAATGCTAATATTAATATATACTAGCCTATAACGATAAGAAGAATATGAACGTTAACAGATTCCCCTCTTTCTGTGAGATGATCAATAAAATATAATATCAAAACATATCATCATACCAGCCAAGCAAAGCATACCAATAAAACAAATATCAAAACCAAAGATCAGTGGTCATTGTATAACAAGTCCATTTTCAACATAATCAATATCAACTGGAACAAATATATTTATCAATAATCGATCGCAACCAGAACTTTCAATAAATCAAAATCATCATAACTATTCAAATACCATTCTCCTCAATATAAACCAAAATATATCTCACCATGTAATCAACATATCAAAATACCAATATCAAATAACACCCTATCATGGAGGACGTAGCCTTCCAGAAACAAGAACTTGATTTAATTTACTGGAAGACGCTCCCCGTTTCGTAAGGGAGTCTAATTGCTTTGAAGCTTCGACCCACTTGATGGACATTTTATTATCGTGTATCATTTCATAAATGACACCCATTTCAATGCGTAGCCTTTTCTCCGATACCATAGTTGTTGAGTGAACATTTTGTACCAGAGATTTGTTGTCGACAGTGACTTTATGGGGATTCGATTCTGTTGATCAGATTTTCCGTAAATCAATTCTGTTAGAAGGCATCCGATAACGAAAACACCTTCACAACCATCAGCAAGTGACAATGTTTCTGCAGCAAGTGTGCTTCTCACGACACGTTTAATCTTTGCAGATAACCAGGAAATGGGACAGCATTTATCTCCTTCGCCTTCTTCTTCAGATGTCACTTTATCGTTCTTTCGTAACTTTCTCGATGGCGTGATTGGAATCTCCTTGATTGACTTTACGTAGATCGATTGCGATAAAGTTGTTTCATTTTGGTTGGTCGAAACTTCCAATCCGATGTATTTGAAAATATCAGTTCCCTTAGAACCAACTTTGTAAATTTCACACACCTTTTTCACAACAGTTTTTAAGAAGGTCTGTGAACCAACATACAAAAAGTCATCAACATGTAGGATAAACATTCCTGCAAGCTGGTTAGATGAATCACGCCACATAAACAGTGCTTTGTCGATGGTTGATTGTATGCATCCAAGTTTCAGTAATGGTTCTCGAATCGTAAAATATCAATTACGGGATGCATCGTTGAGCCCATACACTACTTTTCGTAGCTTCCAAACTAGGTTCTCAGCTACCTTTGCTTCAGTGGGCAGTTTGACATAGATATCACGATGAATGTCATCTCCTTGTAAAAACGCTGACTTAATATCAATCATTTCGATAGGCCATTGCTTTGTAGAGGCAATAGCAAAACATGTGCGAAGAGAGTCCTTGGATATTGTGGGAGAGTCACTTGGTATATCTGATGTCTCCTCAAATCCTCTCACTACAAGTCGAGCTTTAACTGTGAGGTTAGGTTTGGGTTGTTTCTCAGTCGTTACCCATTTTGTTGAAATCAAGGGTTGGTTTACGAATTCAACCAGTTCATATACATCAAATGACTTCCAATTAAGAAGCTCTTTTTCTTTAGCTTCTTTGACAAGTTTCCTTTCTTGGTCATTTGTGGGACGAAATATAGCATTGAAATTGACACTTTCACTGGTATTTTCCCATTCAATCGCTGAAAAGTCAAGACATAAATGTTCACCATTTTCTACATTTTCTACATTGAACCACGATGCAAACTTTCCTGTCGCTTTACCTCCTCTGCTGATGATACGGGCAGTTTCCCATCAGAGTTATTTTGTTTAATACGCACAATGTCCTGTAGTCTAGGAAAAGGTTGTCTTTCTGGTACAGCTGCAGGTATTGGAGGTGGTACTACAGGTGTTTGATCCGAGGTTGGTGGTGTAGGAGCATTATCTTCATACTAAATTGTCACTGGGCTGTCAATCGTTACTGTAGATCCTGTATCGATGATTTCTGATTTATCACATGCTGTTGGGACTGTAACTTTGGAGTTAATACGTTTGGTTGGATTACTTTGGAGTTGGGTTGAATTCTTCTCCGACTTTGAGGATTCGACAACTGGGAACTCTTACATAAACACTTCCATGGCGGACAAAGATAGGTTTTCCGTCCTGACCAATAACTTTTCCAGGACCTTTTCATTTGTTACTAGACTCTCGTTTGTAGTATACAGCATCACCGAATACGAAAATTTCGCTATGGCTTCGTAACTGATGTCGCAATGCACGCCTGATTCGCTCTGATGATTCAGCTTGTATAAATGCACGTCTCCCTGAGTGTAGACTGTTAAGATGTTGATAGAAACGTTCAGATGTTGTTGTACCCTCTAAAGTTGGTGGCTTATCGACGATCACGGATGGAAGATTAGGATTTTGTCCAAACAAAAGCTGAGACGAACTGTAGCCAGAGTTCATTTGTAAACAGTTTTTTGTATGAATTGCCCATACTAGGGCAACATCAAGTTTCATTTTTGGGTTTTCTTCCAGGACTTTTTGCAAACATTCATCAACAACAGCATGGTTACGTTCACATAATCCATTTTGCCATGGACTCTCTGCTGCAGTGTTTCTGACTTCGATATCAAGGTTAGCACACATATCCTTATACTCTTCATTTGCAAATTCACCACCGTTATCTGCTAGAAATTTCATTGGACAACCGAATCCTGATCCGATCCACATAAGCATGACTTTATCTACAATGGTTGACTGCTTTTTATCGTTTATAAATCTGGACATGGTGAATCTTGTAGCTGCATCGATTAAATGAAGAATGTATTTACCGTCTTCTCACTTTTTGAGATCCATCACTACGACTTCATTGAAGGTGGTGGCTAGTGGTAAACTGACAACTGGTCTTGCAGGAGTTTTCTTAAATTTACGACAAATTTGACAATCAGCTAAAATAGCATCAATCACTTTGCAGCAAACTGGCGACAGAACTCCTGCATCGCGTAATAAACCTTTTAAGCGTTTCGGGGATGGATGAGCAAACTGTTTATGAAGTTTTCTGATAACTGCAGAAATTTCCTGATCACTTTCGACACCGGTAAAGCAACATTCTATGTCAATAGATGTGTCTCTCAAAGGGATGCAATAATGGCCTGCTGATGTTTTTTGTACAGCACCTGACCCCGAGAATGTAGGTGAAATTTGAATCAGACCTGAGAGATGTAGATTTGCATTTAAAAAAATATTGAATGTTTTAAACGAAATTTTGAACTCCCAAAATCCTTTCCCAGGGGTTAGTTTCATTACTTTTGATAGATAGGCTAATTTTTTTGGTCCTTGAAGTTGACTCCCATTTTCGTTATAACCCCCAGAATGTAGGTTTGGTTTTATGCTTAAATCTAGTAATAGTAAAAATGTTGATATTTTTTCGATTGAATTAATTATAACAGGAAATTTTAGAAATATTTTATGCCAAAGCAATATTCTAAAGAGCTTTTGTTATTCTGAAAATTGGATTTTTTCGCTTTTTAACCCCCGCATGTAGGTGAAAAGATTCGGTTGCTGAGAGCGAAATTTCAGTATTCATCGGAAATTTTTGTCCTCTAAGTGAAATTCATACTTTAGAAATATACTCTGACAAAAAAATAACAAAGATATTAATTTTATCGTGTTACAAATGATGAATAGTAAAAGAAAAGACGAAAAGAAGAGACAAGAAAGTTGTTTTTATTTTGTAGGTTGAAGATTCTGTGTCAAAATATGTGAATAATGTAAGAACACCCCTGCCTCACAGCCCCGTTGGAACTTTTCCCACATCGGGTCAAAATATTTATACTAAATTCCCAATGGGAATAAAAATTATGTTGTTCCAAACTTAGGCAAATTTTCTGATTGGGCTTAGGTCCCAGCGGGTCTGGGACACGTCGTAAAAGCTTAAAATGCCAACATTAATCATCTCTCAGGTAATACTTTCATGTTATGAAAGTACAACAAAAAAGTTTTATATAATTTGACAGACTTTTTATGTTCGGTTATGAAGGCCCCAAATTGTAGGTCAACTAACCCCAAAAGGTAGGTCAAACATTTTCGTTAAAATATCTAACATAGAACAATAAATATTGAAATGGACTATTTTCCACATTTCCTTAGTTCATTAGGAATAAGAAAATACCCTATCATCATAACTTCATTTCAATAGATTTCGATTTAGAGAGGATTTATTTAAAAAATGTCTCAATTCGAGTAGTATCCCCATTAGGAATAAGAAAATACCCTATCATCATAACTTAATTTCAATAGATTTCGATTTAGAGAGGATTTATTTAAAAATGTCAATCAACTTCGATTCAGATTTTCGCCTGAAAAAATCAATTCAAGTTAAAATTTTATGTCTAGAAATAATCAGTAATATGTAACAGTATGCTCTGAAACAACTTTTTATGAAGTTGAACTATCGTTAGGGCTACCATGCTAAAAATGAGAAACCTACATTCTCGGGGTTTACTACATTCTCGGGGTCAGGTGCTGTAGGTTAACAACATTTCCGTAAATTTCAGCTTTATCGTTCACCAAATCAAGTTTCATTCCTGCATTTTTACTTAAAAGCATTGGAATATCACTATCAATAATATCTGTTTCAATGGTGCATTTTTGTCCAGCAAGGTAAGCAGGGCAACAATGCTTTACCTTTGGATTTGGGTCGTTCGCCACCTCCAAACTTGTAAATAGTATCACTATCTTTGTAAATAATCTAATTTTTTTCACTGTCACTCAGTGAGTCGATAAAACAGTCCATCCAATCTTGTCCAGCAACTGTTGACGAGCATCCACTGTTGAGAACGGCAGCATTGGTAGATTCTGTTAACAACACTGTCATTTCATTATTATTCTGGCCCGTAAATAGAGCAAATTGTTCAGTCACCATGTAGAATGAATGTTCAAGATTTTCATAAGCATGAGGGCAATCTTTCACGAAATGTAATGTTGAATCGCATGCCATACAGCAGAGTATGTTTCCATCACCATCTAATGGGTTCGTTTTGCGACTGGTGGATTGACCTCTTCCTCCGTTGAAAGGTCTGTTTTGGTAATTGGTGAAACGTCCTCTGCCTCGACCTCTGCCACGTCCGCGATTTGGAAATTTCTGTTTGAAAGTGATGTTAGCTTCCTCCTGGTTCGATTCATGGGTATCTAATTTGATGCTTTTAGATGGTTCGGTTGCGATGGGTTTTGCTTGTTGTCCAAAGAACTTTTTCAATGAGTTTTTCATTTGTTTGTATAACGTGGTGTTTATTATAATTAACTCCTGTCAGGACCATAAGACGTTCATTATTTAGCAACCCTGAGTTCTCAAGTAGTTTAAATGCTAGGACGCTTTCCGGCAATTCCATTTTGAATTTTTTTTTAAAACGTATAAACAATATATTTCCCAGAGCCTCAGTTGACTGGGTCTAAAAACGTAATATACATTATATGTACAGTTAAAATATATATATAGTATTTATAAAATTCACATTTTCGTTTTTGCTTAAAATATATATCATACGGTCAAGAAATAAAATTTATTTGATTTCACATCCTCTGTCTCTATTGTCAAGTTCGTTTAGGTCGCCTAACTTTATGTTTTTGAGGCCACGGGAGCCTCTAACACATACAACCGCAGTTCTAATTAGACTGAACATAATTTTCCTCTTCACCCAGGATGAGGTGCAGGAGAAAGATGTCGAGTGTTTTTCTGAGAGCATCTCAGCTAGCCTCTGGTAGAATCGGGCTGTCTCTCTACTCATGCCGCTACTCATTTGAATTGTTTTGTTTTATTGTAACGCTTCTCGAATTCAAGTATATACGTATCCATTGTTTCGCCTTCAACTTTCTTATATCGATCAAAATTGACGAAATATTTGTACACTTCCGCCAACTCATCTTTTTTAAACACGGTATCAAAGTTTCTATGCCATCATCTTTTTTCAGATCATCAAGATCAACTTCATTGAATACTTTGTCTCTTATTTGGGATTTGTCATCCTCTGGTAGAGACAACGCTACCGCTAATCCTTCCTTCTTCTTGACAAGGTTTGTGACATAAGTCCAAGCACGCAATTCTTCCACATTATCTCGTATAAGGTTTGTCTCCAAAGGCTTGGGGCTTTTGAAAACTTTCTGATGACGCCATTTTGAACCACTTTCTGCTACCATGAAAAGTCAATATCGCTGAATAATATTTCCAGCTTATTAGCGATAAGACAAAGTTTAACAGTCATTGGACCGATTTTCAGACTGTGACAGCAAAACTCCTCACGCCCTGTCACACGAAAAACAAGTGCCATTTTTGGTGCTTTCGTAAAATTATTTCTTGCTGGCGCGGGGTGAGCAGACAATTCTTTGTAAAGGTGATTTTTTCTGCTTTGAAAACAGAATAACTTTGGAAATAATTGACGAATTTTAATAAATGACCCCTCATTTTTCTCACAAAGGTAAGGACTTTCAAATAAAATTAGTTTTAATTTGCCCTGTCCACCCTAAATACAGAGAGTAAGGACAGCACTGAATTCGAATTTTCCACTGTAAATATTTTTCGAACCCGTCCTGTATATATCAGATTATAAAAATTCCAGGGCGTGTCTACTGTCTAGAAAACAAGTAAGTCGGCATAGGAATTTTAAGACTAAAACTTCCATATCAAGATTACATGATTTGGAGTGCGGGCCGATTTTACTTTCGCTTTCAGTGGTTTCACTTTCAATTTCAAGCCAACATCTTAGCAACAGGCTGTCAGCCCATTGCTACAGAGGTTTGGGCAGTTCACCTCATTTTTAGGACAAAAAAAAATGAGTTGGTCGGTTGAAAAAATTGATTTTTTAAACTATGGGTCGGGAATAAATCAAATTTAGCGTAAATCGAAAATAAACGGCCCGCTTTTTTGCGGTGTTTATTTAGACGGTCCATCACCTTCGCTCTTGGATTTCACGATATAGCCCCTCTTTTTTCAAAATGTGGTGTCTCTGATTTTATGACTAGGGAGATAATAACACATTCCTGCAAACTCATAGGAAAGCATTGGATATTATCTCCATTATATTTTGAAATTGAATCTATATGCCATCAATAATTGAAATAAAGATGGCGGGTGAAGCGAATCAGTACAGTCAAGTATCAATATTCGAGGTATGAATTTTTGCCGTAATCGCTTTCCTTTTTAACATTAGGTCTTAGCAACGGGTACCCCGGGCATAGTAACGGGGCATTGAGAAAAGTCTACATACTATTGTTTACTTTTCAGGTATTCATTCAATCAGAATACACGCTCAGAAACTTTCAACCAATTAAAATTCAACCGTGGCGCGGGAAATGATCCAATCAGAATCCTGAAACTAAAGACTTACATCCAATCAGAATTTGTTAGCAAGCAGTATTCATCCAATCAGATTTGCGTAACACGAAAGCAAAAGTGAAAGTAAAGGCGGAAATAAATTCTTTTTTCGATGTGATTTGCATATTAGAACAGAAAGAAGCGCCATTATTTTTTGTTGAGTATCGCCTAAATTTATCGAAAAAATACGTATTTCAACATTAATCTTAAAATTTATTGTTATTTATTTTTTGTAACTTTTATTGTTAAGTATCCCCGGGGCTCAACGTCAAAAGGAAAATAGGCGAGCTGAACCGCTCTCCTAGTTTAATCCCAGGATTGAAAAAACCTAGAGAAAACCTTTTCCGCGTACATATAATGTAGCTAAGACTGCCGTTTTAAAACACGGCATTTAAAGTAAAACAAGATGGCGAAAAAAAAACAACTTTTATAGACTTAACTTCCCCTCTACTAATTAAAGTAAATGAGATAAGATAAGATAAAACCTTAAAATCAACCAGAATTTACAACCTTTCGTCCAAAGCAAAAGACGTGCTTTTCTCGCCGCCATCTTGTTTTAGAATTAGAATTATTTTCAGTTCTAGTTCCCACGGTCTTTTTTTCATCCAATCAGATCGCGCGATTTCACTTTTGCTTTCTCTAGTCCAATAAGACTGCGGGATTGGAGTCATGTGACATCTCTATTGAAAAACCCGTGCAGAATAAAATAAAAATACAAGGAGTCACACTACTGGCTACAGGAACTGAAAGCAAGCAATTAAGGCCATTATTTTTGGTTTTTCTGAAAGACAAAAGGTATAGGAAGCTTTACTGAAGGAGGGATAAGGCTGGGACTTTCTATTTAAAAGATATGGACAAAAAAAGGCACTTTTTTGGGTGATAATTAAGATTTTATTTAGAAACTTTAATTCTCTTACCCCCGGCTCGGGCCCCCCCTGATATGAGCAAGGGAACCATGTTGGCCACCCCTACTGAAAATTTCAGATCAAAACAAACAAGGAATTAATTCCTGTAACTCGAAGAAAATTGGAAAAAGCTGGTTTTTGACTGTTTCTGATCCTAAAGTGCTATTTTTTGGTAAAAGCTATGCAATTTATGTTTGGATTTCTAGAAAGCTTACCCATTCATTGTCAATATATTTTTTATTTGAAAGTAATCTCTTCATGGAATAAAAAGATATAGTCAAATCTTGTAGGGTCATTTTTCAAAAAAATTTTGCCAAAATCGATTTTCACATTTCGCCATTTTACCCTACGCAAACACACGTGGACAAAGGTTTGTTATATTTTAGCATAACAAAGACAAACTCAGGAGGTAAGGTAAATTGCGTTTTGATTGCTTTTAACTATTTTTCTAATAAAGAATAATTTCAAACTTGACTTCACTGCGAAGGATGAAAAAAATTTTGTAGTGAAACATACGCAAATGTCTGGAACAAAGAAGACCAAATTAGTGGTATAACGATGGAGCGTTGGACGTCACTCGTGCAGCAAGTTACAAACTCGTTATATACCGTGAATGGTCCTAAAACCGACAGCCCTGCCTAAATCCGATGGGGTCTTTTAAAGATACAAACTAAAATAAAAACAAACCTTTCGCTGTGACGCAATAAAGATACCAAAGTGTCAACTAAACTGAGAGATTTGATACACATTGATTTGAACCAAATTACAATAATTGCTTCTTGTACAAAACATAATTTTTTATTACAAAATTGTTAACGTTTTAAACATGAGCAACAGATTCAGAATAATAGTAGAGGTAATTATTTTTAAAACTCACACTTTTTTGATCACATCTTGAAATTATAAAGTCCTTGCAATAGTTTATCGTTCAACTTGGAGAAGGAATGTTTGTAAACATAGAATTTTTTTCATAACAGTTTATTTGGGGTGTCGGAATTAGGCAGGGCTGTCGGATTTAGGACCACTCACGGTATTTGTTAATCCCATCCGGCAATATGCGGTTAGGCGGCGGGCGTTCTCTACTTCTCCAATCGACGTCCGGTCATTTTGAATGAAAAAAAAAGTTAAAAGGGCGTGCTATCAGTGAAAGTTATCGTGACATGTTATGACAGAAAGTATGATTGATAAAATTGGTGGAGTTATCAAAACAAATTTGTTATCAAAGAGATTTAACAGCAAGTGAAAATACAGGCCAGATGTCAACAGTCCCATGTTTCGACCGTAATGTTGACCAGTTGACGGTAATGCATTGAAGTTCATTTAAATTCTTCCATGTTCCGTGCAAAAAATCCTGATGAGCGCGCACCCTAGGTTAGAGGCTCAGACAGGGTCTACTTGACGTGTGAATGGCTTTTTTTTCTTCCGAGTGGTGTGCGTTGTGTAGTAGTCCGCGCCTTCCCTCGAAAGTGGTGCTTTTTTTTGAACGCCCAAATCTTAAAATCATACTAAATGTGCTTTAAATTGCGCCCCAAGACCACTTTTTTTGTAAATAACTTTAACAGTGTAGCTCTAAAGGCTCTAAAACAGCATCTAATAACATGAAAACCAGAATATGATTCTTCAATGGGAATCAAAACTATAAAGTGCACTTACAAACATCAATTTGTCAGATCTAACAAAATTAATAACCGCACTGTCATCATTGACAATAAAACAAACGATTTTCTGTCAAGAGCCTTGTAAACATTCCAACAACTTCCATCGAAAGCTCAGTCTACCATTTTTAGCGCAGTCCGAGGATTGAGCCGAGAACGCTCCTCGAGCTCCTGCGCGGGTGAAAAACTTCAATCTGTCAATCATTTTCTCAAACGAAGAGTACGCGAAGCGATTCTAGCTTTACGATAGTGCCGCGGATCAATGGATAGTATTCAATCATCATTATCGCTTTATTTTCATTCCTAGAGAACTTTTGCAAAAAAAAGGAAAAATAGAAAAGTTGTACCGTGAGAGGTCCTAAAGCCGACAGCCCAGCCTAATTCCGACCCCCCAAATAACTGTTATGAAAAAAAATTCTATGTTTACAAACATTCCCTCTCCAAGTTGAACGATAAACTATTGCTAGAACTCTCGAAACAAAACATCTAACAAGATAGCTGTAATGCCAAGATGTCAATTAATGTAATTAAAAAGTGCGAGTTGTAAAAATAATTACCTTTTATTCTGGATCAGTTGCTCATGTTTAAAACGATAACAGTTTTGTAATAAAAGTGACTTGTGCGGGAAAAATATGAAACAACTTGGACTGGTTTCCATCAAGAAACAAACAGACTAAATTGTAAAAATGGCGCGAAGTTGAAAAAAGGGCGGATGCGGTAGCACTAATTTGAATAACAAACATCGAATCAATGAGGCGGCAACTATCAACGCCTTCTTTACCTCCTATAAGTCCGGATGTTTATTTACGGAAGGCCCGCAATCGGAAAGCTCTTCATTTAAGTGTACTCTTTGACGACATATATTATCTTTACTAGAATAGGAGCAAGGTGTCATGTAATACATAATAATTGTAATATACGTCGTCTATTTGTATTCTTATTATGTAATATATAATATAATGTAAGTCTTAGCCTCGCAATCAAGCCAACTGCCAGTGCAAAGTAATAGAAACCAGGCTTGATTATGTAACGTTTCAAAATGAGCACGCTCGTACACAGACCTCTTTTATATTTTCGTGTGCTTTGGAAAATCAAAACATCTCGTTACTTTTTATGATGCTGGTATCAAATCTCTCAGTTTAGTTGACACTTTGGTATCTTTGTTGCGTCACAGTGAAAGGTTTGTTTTTATTTTAGTTTGTATCTTTGAAAGACCCCATCGGCTTTAGGCTGGGCTGTCGGCTTTAGGACCTCTCACGGTATTTTTTGCTGCTCTATTCACATATTGAATTTGAAAGATCTTCTATGTGGCGTTTTTTTGCAAACCAACTTCAAAAAACTGATTTTTGTCCCGCCTTTGCAGGACTTTGGCTTAAGTGCTTGAGTGCAGCATAAGGGTACAAAGTCCAAATATGCGTTTCCCGTAATTTTTGTATGAACTACACTGTTTAAAGGGATTATTTAGTAGATATCTAGATATATTGTTCATATATACCATGAGAATGGGTAACTTGCATCAGTGGAGGCTAACATGCATAGCCCTCAAATGAAAGACATGGCTGGTCATTATAAAAATACAAAATTAAATCAAAACAAAAATTGAAAATGGTAGAGTAGAGCTACGAGCGGAGCTGCATAGTTGTATTTTAATGACCAGCCAGGTCTTTCATTTGAGGGCTATGCATGTTAGCCTCCACTGATGCAAGTTACCCAATCTCACGGTATATTGATAGATGAAAAAAGCAGTTAGTCACACTAGCGTCCCGCCAAAATGCATATCAAAGATTAATGCTGCGAAAGCGCTATATCGTTTACTTGACTCTCAAGCAAAAAAATGCGCCGCAAAACTTCTAAAGGGATTCATGAAAAAATAACCCGGCGCTTTTTAATGAAAATAACATTTTCAAAAACTTTGAGAAATTGCCTAAGATTTAAGCCATAGATGAAAAAATTTAAGCCAAGCCAACCTTGAAAACTAATTTGAAGAGCAACTTCCCAAGAAAAAGATCTACGGGGGAGGCGAAACCCACCTAGATCCGCGCACCGCCGGATAGGCTTTTTCCCGGAAATTCTGCCGGACCTCAAACAATGACCCATTTACATGTGCGGAATTATTTTTACTTTAGCGTATAAACAAGGCCTTAAAAATCGAAGCGCTGTCTCGGGAATTGAATGACAAAATTTGGTTGGTTGATATTTGGCTGCTGCACGTTCACAATCGGTAATTTTGTCTCATTTTAAGTTTGCAAGTTTTAATTGATTGTCTTGGGGATCTTGAACTTGATTCAGGTAACTCTCATCCTTGTTGTTGAAATACATCCTGTAGATGACTGATGTTGTTTTTTCTGAAAGCTTAATTTCCTAGTGTGACTAACTGAAAAGGATCTGTGAGGCGGGCCATCAATGATCAGTTAGTCACACTTGATTCTGTAAAGAAAAAAGATAACAGGTATAGCTTCTTCTAACCAAGGGTTTCAAGAGATCCAGCTACACTGATATGTAGTGATCAAACCTGGAACCTCAGAATAGAAAAACACAGAAAAAACAAAACCAGAAAAATTTGTCCGTTCCGTTCTCCTTCTGGATCTCTTCCATCTCTTCGCGTGCTGAAATTTGACCAACCTTTTGAATTCGTGAACAATATCACGAATATTTCTTGGCGCGAAAATCATTCCTGACTGAGCCGCGGCCCTGTTTCTTCTTGCTCCACCACACAATCTTATCAAATTTTGTTTTTTGTCATATACTCATATTGATCAAATTCATAATCCTCTTTCTAAATCATTCATATTGGATTCAGATTTTTCAAGAAATAGAATATCATCAATGTTTAGAAAAAGGGGTTACGCGTATGCCGGCTTGCTAGTTAACTTCACAAATATTTAGAGTGTAGAGTCTTGAGAAGCACTAGTGAAAGGTGAAAACAACAGCTTTTTAATTGGATATTCTTTTTGCGGGGAATCTGTTAGACAAAACTAGAGTGCCTTTTCTGGGTAAATATGTCGGGGGAAAGTGACGAAAATTATAAGAATTAAGGCGACGACATTTTAAATATCTGAAAAACACATTGGCCCAAAGGGAATGTCGGGAATGTAAAAAGAAATTCCAAAATAAATACCAAAATTCTAAAACTTTAAAAAAATCCCGAAAATCGAGTATATTGCACGGGCCCCCAGGGAGCGGGGGTACCTTTTTTCACCTTCACTCACAAGCGCGTTCCCGAGTGCCAGGTAAATGCCGCAAAAACATATTTCAGTCCCATTCAGGTCACTTTTTTTCAAACGAGAGTCCCACGAACGAAGAGTCAATTTTTCGAACCTCTCGCTGAGAGACCGGAGCAGCCCTTTTACCACCAACCTCGTTCCCTGCGTCGTATTATCAGTTTTTTATGCTTTACTGATAGCGCCCTTTTACTTCCGCCTTGTAGTTTCGAATGTTTTTATTCGAAAATCTAATTCGAACGTTATAGATTTGAACGAAAATATTCGATTTTAGTGTTTGCATCTTTTGATGACAAAATAGAGAAGCATTTTTCGATCCCAGAAGTTTTGTTTCGCAGTGAGGGGTGTTGCAGATTTTTCCGAGATGTATTTGAAAGTTTCTAGATTGATAATTGAAAATGCAGATGATGTACAGTATTATTTCGATAGAGAAGAAACCACCCTTCATCATTGGATTAATCAGATTGAAAGCACTGAGTCTTTTTCTATGTTTTTGTTTCGATATGCATGAAAAAGAAAAGTAGAGGAAAGGAGTTCCATGATTGAAACATATGCGTTGGTTGTAATAATGGTTAAAAAAGACAACATTTTTGAAACAGTAAAACAATGTGAATAATTTCTTGATTATCGTCAAGCCGTTAATGATTGTTGAGATTCTTAAAAAGTCAAGGACGTACCTTTGTCGCAAACGAGAGAATTGGGAGAGAACTTTTATAAATATCGCTCGTCATATGGTTTTTAAATACAAGACATTACATTCAGTTACATTTCCCTTATTATGTTATCAGAAATCTCGCATATTGGCAAACATTCAAGAATCTCAAATTATTTGTATGCAGTGATGAAAAACTGTTTTGCTTCACACGGACAATACCAAAAACTGAAAATATTTGGATCATGTCAAGTAGTTTTATAAATTTCTTAGTTCATCAGATTTGATTTTAGTGTATTTTATGGAAGAACTCCAAATTAAAAGTTCATCTGAAAATATTTTTGTTGTGTTTTCCCCCTTTCCCTTTGTCTTTGACACTTCCCTACTCCGGAAGTCATCTTTTAGACTGTTTTTGATTTGATTTTTCTCAGACAGGCCTGTCTATTGTTGTTGAGTACTGTATGAAGATTTTAACTTGAATATGAAACTCTTTACCTTGAAATTTTGTCTTCACAATTAAACCACAGTAATGTCTTTGGTTAAAACCAAGAACCAACAAACAAACTGTATCTTACTCTTATTAATTAGGTTCTTAGTAGGGGGAGGGCTCATTGTTGGAGGGGTTGGAAATTTTAATTCTAAAAACCCAAAAATAAGCTAAAATCAGGCATTATAGAGAAAAATAAGGAGCCTTCCTTCCCTCTGTCAGCTGAAAATATTTTTACAAATTAAATAAACGATGGGGGGTCCTAACAAGGTTTGGGGGTTGGAAGATTTTCGTTTTGGAGCAATCTCATTATTTAAAATATAAAGCACTGAGGATCCTTCACTTGCGATCGGAGTGATCTGAGGATTTAAAAATTGATACGAAAATTGATGTCATGTAGTCATACACGAAGTCTGAATTTTGAAAGTGGTTGAGCGATATATAGGAACTTAGTCGACCGCGCGCACATTATACCAAAGGAGACGCGCTGCGCGCGTAATAATCAATGTTTAGAAAAAGGGGTTACGCGCGCTCCAGATAACGCTTAAGTACGTTCCTCCACTCTGTTTGCGTTGCAAATAATACTGAGGTAGGCCAGGATAATCACGGCGATCGGCGAAAAATTTAAGGCTAGTGAAAATACGTTATTTTATCGGTTGAAACTCACTTAGCCTGTTACATTTTTCGGCCGTTTTCGTGATTATGCTAATTTGCTAGTTAACCTCACAAATATTTAGAGTGTAGAGTCTTGAGAAGCCCTAGTGAAAGTGAAGGTGAAGACAACAACTTTTTAATTGGATATTCTTTTTTGCGGGAAATCTGTTAGACAAAACTAGAGTGCCTTTTCTGGGTAAATATGTCGGGGGAAAGTGACGAAAATTATAAGAATTAAGGCGACGACATTTCTCCCAGTTGAAAAAACTTTCATTTACCTGGTTTTTTATCCCCGGTCGAACATTTTACAAGTGCAACAGCCTCAGGATCTATAAAGTCCAAAATATCTGAAAACACATTGGCCAAAGGGAATGTAAAAAGAAATTCCAAAATACCAAAATTCTAAAAATTTAAAAAAATCCCGAAAATCGAGTATATTGCACGGGCCCAGGGGGGAGCAGGGGTACCTTTTTTCACCTTCACGAGTGTCCCAGGTAAATGCCGCAAAAACACATTTCAGTCCCATTCAGGTCATTTTTTTTCAAAAGAGAGTCCCACGAACGAAGAGTCAATTTTTCGAACCTCTCGCTGAGAGGGCGGAGCAGCCCTATTACCAACCTCGTTCCCTGCGTATAGGCCATTTCACAGTCGCAAAGCGTAATGGGTAATCAGGACCACTGCGCGCTAATAACGACTTACTATTGGTCCAAAGTTTTGAAAAAAATTGAAGATTTTTGCGTCTAGCCAACGGGAAGCCGTAATGGAGGCGCAATCAGTCCTGATTACCCATGACCCATTTCGACCGTGAAATGGCCTATTATCAGCTTTTTTATGCTTTACTGATAGTGCCCTTTTACTTCCGCCCTGTAGTTTCGAATGTTTTTATTCGAAAATCTAATTCGAACGTTATAGATTCGAACGAAAATATTCGATTGTTTGCATCTTTGACTATGACAAAATAGAGAAGCATTTTTCGATCCCAGAAGTTTTGTTTCGCAGTGAGGGGTGGTTGCAGATTTTTCGAGATGTATTTGAAAGTTTCTAGATTGATAAGTGAAAATGCAGATGGTGTACAGTATTATTTCGATAGAGAAGAAACCACACTTCATCATTGGATTAATCAGATTGAAAGCACTGAGTCTTTTTCTATGTTTTTGTTTCGATCTACATGGAAAAGAAAAGCAGAGGAAAAAGGAGTTCCTTGATTGAAACGTATGCGTTGGTTGTAATATAATGGTTAAAAAAGACAACATTTTTGAAACAGTAAAACAATGTGAATGATATCTTGATTATCGTCAAGCCGTAATGATTGTTGAGATGCTTAAAAAGTCAAGGACGTACCTTTTTTGTCGCAAACGTGAGAATTGGGAGAGAACTTTTATAAATAATATCGCTCGTCATATGGTTTTTAAATACAAGACATTACATTCAGTTACATTTCCCTTATTATGTTATCAGAAATCTGGAATCATATTGGCAAACATTCAAGAATCTCAATTTTTTTGTATGCAGTGATGAAAAACTGTTTGGTTTCACAACACACGGACAATACCAAAAGCTGAAATATTTAGATCATGTCAAGTAGTTTTATAAATTTCTTAGTTCATCAGATTTGATTTTAGTGTATTTTATGGAAGAACTCCAAATTAAAAGCTCATCTGAAAATATTTTTGTTGCGTTTTCCCCCTTTGCCTTTGTCTGACACTTCCCTACTCCAAAAGTCATCTTTTCGACTGTTTTTGATTTGATTTTTCTCAGACAGGCCTGTCTGTTGTTGTTGAGTACTGTATGAAGATTTTAACTTGAATATGAAACTCTTTACCTTGAAATCTTGTCTTCACAATTAAACCACAGTAATGTGGTAACTATATCTTACTCTTTGTATTATTAGGTTCTTAGTGTAGGGGGAGGGCTAATTGTTGGAGGGGTTGGAACTTTTAATTCTAAAAACCCAAAAATAAGCTAAAATCAGGCTTTATAGAGCAAAATAAGGAGCCTTCCTTCCCTCTGTCAGTCAGCTGAAAATATCTTTACAAATTGATAAACGATGGGGGGTCCTATTAAGGTCCGGGGGTTGGAAGATTTTCGTTTTGGAGCAATCTCATTATTTAAAATATAAAGCACTGAGGATTCTTCACTTGCGATCGGAGTGATCTGAGGATTTAAAAATTGATACGAAAATTGATGTCATGTAGTCATACACGAAGTCTGAATTTTGAAAATGGTTGAGCGATATATAGGAACTTAGTCGACCGCGCGCACATTATACCAAAGGAGACGCGCTGCGCGCGTAATGATGAGACACCGTGAAATAGAGTATCGATGTTTTCAAAAAAGTTGACTCTTACTCCTACAATTAATTATGGTCAAAATCCATTGAGAATTTGAGAATTTAGCTTATTTCTCGTTTTTCGAAATATTTGGAGTTCGGGCGAGAAAGTCGCTTTTGGGCTAGTTGATAAATTTATTTGAGTAATTCAATTCCGGGAGGGGTTTATTACTTCCAGGCTATATTCTGAGTCCTGCTACTAGACATTAATAATATGGTAATATTTGCTCTTCATCTTTGATTATTTCTACAGGGTGTCCACCTGTCCGGAAAAAAGTATCGAGTCGTACCCTTCTCTAGAAAGAAAGTTCTTGTATCTGTTTCACTAAATTTGCAATATTTATCAAAGTTTTTCTCTGTGTCGTTTTAATTGACCTTATCAGAGTTTTTGATTTTTCTAAAACAGCGATGCGTTGTGGTTTCGGGAGTTTTACAATAGAAATCTCTTAGGAATTCTTCGAGGGAATTCTATTGTAATACTTTCAAAACAATCCCACAATGCATCGCTTTTTTAGAAACTCCGATAAGATCTATTGTCACGAGACATCTTTTATAATTATGAACAACTTTTACAAAAGACAATTCTCAATAACTTTAACGTCAGGAAAATTGTAAAGAAAGTTAATTCTTTTAAATCATAATGACTGTTGTAAAAACAATTACTCTGTTGGTATATATTTTCTTACATTTTGTTAAACACACGCAACAACTTTCTACTCAGAATCATGTTCGAGGTGGATCCTTTTTTGGGATACCCTGTACAGTGACTAGATTGACACATGCGCCATAAAATTCATATTATAGGTCGTCAGAGATTGATGCTTTTTTTGAAAACTCAACCTCTGATACTCAGGGTAATCAAAACCCTTGACTACGAATACACGAAATTTTCGAATTAGTGATCAAGATAACGCATGCTAATAAAAAACGCACTAAGGCTTCGATCGATTGATACACTACAAATGATCTAAATATATAAAATTTCATAAAGGCTTGAGTTAACAGCAAATTCACATGTTTTACATGTTAGAAAATTGATAATTTTTCTTACAAAATGACGATGATTGATTTCTCACAGGAATCTCTCATAGATGTCATCAATACATTCTCCATTTTCAAAATGGACAAAGAAAAATAAAAGGTCTGGCGTAGAGATGAATGGGTTTATTTTTGAATTATGATGGAGACAACCTAGTGCTTTTGATAGATTGCAAGCATTTCGCTGGATTTCAGTTGTTTTTAAAAGGTAAACCAATCGAAAAGATAGGGTTGTAGTTTTAGGTACAGAGAAAGTCTGTCTATCTAAATCATTTGTTTCACCTCTAAGTCTAAGTAGTCTTTTTAGTTTGTCGTATTTGTGCTGACCTTTGTCAAGTTCACTTATTCTACTTCACAAAACTCAGTGTCGTTAAAAAATGATCAAAAAACCTTCAGTCAGAAGTGGACTCTAGCAAAATGACCAGTTGAAATAAAGTTATGGTGATAATCAAGCAATTGTATTGTGTATGAACAAGCTGGGTTCGCGTTGCATAACTTGACTTTTACAAGAGACTGTTTCTAAAGAATATCTTTAGTCCAACAAACATTGAAATCACCAAGGGAATCCAAAATGTATTTGGATATTAATAGCAGCATGTTCCATTGGAACAAAATCTAAAAAGAACAGTTGAAATAAAAAATTTGACTCACAACAACACACTAACCATGCTTACTATCCATAAATAATAATAGCTCGACGCAGTCCCTTACCTCCACTATGCTATATTCGAAGACAAATTACTATCTAAGAAATAATCACGAAGCCGAAGAATTTTTTGCCGAAAAGAGTTTACAGCTGGTAGAGTTTGACGGTCTCCCTCGAAACTCTACTGGCAATTTTTTTCCGTATACCACTACGGCTTAAAACTATATTTTCCCGCCTTTTCGATCCCTTTAATGGGCGATAGGATCGTAACTTCCTTACCTTATTTGGCTCTTTTTACAATATTCTGGTAGCACTCAGGCCCACTCAGGGAAAGAGAGGTCAGTAAAATCAGTACTTTAACATTCATAGAAAATTCGGGGAGCGCTGACTCTGCCTAGGACAATTTTTTCTTTGAAACTTTGGGAAAGTTTGAAGGACTTGTTCTTGACACTTCGTTAGTGGTTTTCTCAAGGAAAAAATTGATTTTTTTTATTATGAGGAGGTAATAAACAATTTTCTTTGAGAAAGTTTTGAGAGAAAACTTTGTCGTTACCAAAACAGGTGGAGTGGCGAAGTTTTGTTTATTTTGGACATTATAGTGAGGTAAGCTCCAAATAAATTGAGAATCAAATAAATAGGACGAGCTATTACTGGTAGTGATTCATTGACAGCCTTTTGGAGTGTGGAAGTGGAAGTGGAAGTGTGGAGCGTGTTTTAAGGTTTGTCCATTCATTGAACTTAAATCGGGCCCAATCCAGGAGGACCTACCATTCGTTGGTTAAAAATATGACATACCTCTGTGTTAGTACTATATTGGCTTTCAAGTGGGCATGAAATAGGATATCTTCTTACCAGAAGCAATTTTTAGCCGATTTTTCTAGTATGTACGGTCCTAGTGGGTATAGGATGCAAAGCGAATTGAAGGCTCGGAAAATAGATATTCAAAGGTAACCCATTATCAAAATCAATCAAAGAATCTAACCCTAATTAATATCCGCTTATCTATTGACAATGCCAACAAAAAGGTTACCCTTGACTACATAATGAAAGGCTCGCGGCCATTTTAAATTAAAATTCCATATCACGGTCATGCTAAGGTTAAAACTCTGCTGGATATATCCCGTTCGAATTATGTTGATCACTGTAGGTGAATTTTACAGTTAAAAGTTAATGGGAATTTGTATACAAAAAGAAAGTACATAATTTTTGTACAGCGTACTGTAAGCTACAAATAGAGAGTTCTCAAAACAAAAATGTATATATTAGGCTGGTTGAGATAGCACTGTTGATCAATGTTTTAAGCTTGTAGAGAATAAAGGTTGAAGAGCTTTGAACTTGGTATGATTGCGTGAGAAAGTATTAATTATTTGCATTTTTTACATAAATTTATCAATACTTTAATCTAATAACAATAATTCGACTTTGATTACCCCTATTGGGGGTTGATCCTCTTAAACATTGTAAGCTCTCATCATTTTCGAGCTTAGTAAGATAAGGAAGAAATAAAGTACAAAGTTTTTTCTTAAATTTTTGATGAGTTTCATTTTGAATGGCTTGGTGTGAATGTTTGTTGAGGGATAAGAACTCGGATTTTAGGCTTTAGTTAACTTTTTAAGGTGTTACTACCAAGAAAATAGATTTTTGAGGCATAGCAGTCTGGCTACGATAAAACGATAAAGTAAGACCAAAATGTTTTTTATGACCGTCCTTTGTCTCTCTAGTAAGATTTTCTACCCTAAAAATTATGAAAACTATATGAAAAGTTTCTCTAAGAATCACTTTTTCACAGCTTTTGTCTTTTAAGCGTCATCGTTTTGCTAAATTCACTCTTTCTTAGGGTCGGTTATCGGAGGTCCGAACCACAAAACTCTGGTATCATCTTTCCCATCTTCCCTGTGTCCCTGAGTCACCTGTTCTGCTGGGCCTGTCACCTTCTTTTTATTCCTTTCTTAGCTTGAGTATATGTTATACTATAGAGTTTGATAACTAATGAGCTATAGCGGAAGGCTTGAATATCCTATCATGAAGAAGTAAAATTTGAAGCCACTTATTTCCTGAAAATCTTTGCGTTTCAATACCATTAGAGTGTGGCAGGAAGTATTAGTCAGCCAATGTCTGACGGACTTTATATTTTTATATTAGCTTCCTAAATTTGAAATAAAGAATATCCATGCGTTAATCATGTATATAAATGCACGCTCTTTTTATAAGAACAAACTATATAAGAGCATAAGGCTTCGATGACTAAAATACTAAGAGCAAGTTCAGAGCATTTTGACTCTAAAACCAATTTCATTGGAAATCACACAAAAATACTCACAAAATGGTGAAAATAAAACATTTTAGGCTTAAAACTCAAATATTTAATAACATCTAACAGTCTGTGTCACTAACCCGATCGGGAAGATTCTTCCAAAATGGGAAGAAACTTCCCGAACGGGAAGAACTTAGGCGAATTTTTTCTTCCTGATTGGGAAGATTCTTCCTCTTTGGGAAGATGAAAAATGACTGAATCTTCGGCGAAACTGTACGATGACCGGCGAAAATTGAAAAATTTTGGAGCTGATAAAGCATCAAATTTTAAGGTTTTTCACCGAAAGAAAAATAAACTTTACCGTGGAAATTTGGTTTAATTTTGAAAAAACTGCGTTGACTTCCCAAACGGGAAGTTTCAACCCGATCGAAAAGTCCTAGGTAAGTAAAAAAGCGGGAAGATCTTCGCGTTCGGGAGTCAAGTTAATTTCCCGTTCGGGAAGGTTCTTCCCATTTCGGAAGAATCTTCCCATTTCGGAAGAATCTTCTCGATCGAGTTAGTGGCACAGACTGTCTAAAGGCTTCAAAAAATTTGGACGCTCTTATAAAAAAGATGTGTTTGTAAATATAAAGCGATGTTTCTATTTCCATATCTTCGGAAATACCGCAGTGTACAAGATTAGGTGGGAGGTCTGTGAGAGTAATGTACAAAGCGAAGGTGATTTCTGAGACTTAATAAGACTGCAAAAGACTGGCTAATCGTTCACAGCGTGAAGACGACTGAATTCAGACAGAGCTCATTACCAATGGGTATTTTTGTTGTACAAATGGTAGAGCGTTTTGGTTGATAAATTATGAATTTGGTACATCACTCTTGAAACATCGCTGATGAAAATCTTTCAACAGCTGAAAAGAGAAAGATATCCAGCTCTGAATCAGGATTCACGTGTTAAGGTTTCCTATCATGGTACCAGTTTGCTTGTATTCTGATCATTCCCGACTTTGTCCTCAAGCGTCAACGGTCTAACGAAATGAAGGATAGGCAAATAGGTGACCTTATAAACCATGGATTTATCATAGAACTCTGGATAAACATCAAATAAAACGGTGGAGAGCGAACTATTGTCTTTCCATTGTTTCAGAAAACAATCGATGTTCTAGCTTTGTCCGCAAAGGACAACTGTCATGGCGGCTCGAAGGTCCCTGATTTTGAATAATAATTAATAATCCCATTTCTAAAAAGTCCTGTAACTTCTTGTTTTTGTATATTTACCGGATGCAACTTTGAAAATGAAAGCAAGAAAGCTTAACGAATACATTTATGAAATGAATGTGAAAAAAACTTCATCAAACAAGAAAAATTGAGTAAAAAGCCTAAGAATGACGCTGAAAATAAGGTTGGCAATATCTTTCCAATTTTTTCCTGGGAAGAGCTAGGATTGACATATGTTAGACTGGAGTATCTTGGCTTCATAGTGATATGAAAATCTTTTGGAGGCACGCGGTGGCACGGTGGTTTTAGCGAGGTGGAAGTTTGAAATTTTCTGGTGTCAACATTCAATTTCTTATACATAGCATGTTTGTCACATCTTTCTCACAGCTTGAAACGTCATAACGACATATCATTAGCAATCAATTTGATGCATTTGACTCTCTTGAGAGATCTTTAAGTCTCATTTGGGAATTGTATAGCTGTGTTTTGATGAAAAATGCAATAAAAAAATTTACGAAAAATTATTAGTGAATGGAGGAGGGTGAACAATAATGTCATTACTGCGGACAAGGCTAGAACATGAGAAATCGATGAAAAACCAGCTCGTTGTGTATCCAGAGTTCTATGATAAATCCATGTATAAACCTAATGGAAGATCTCGTTGGTAAAAATCCAAACCTTCAAGATTTGCGAATTGTTCTATGCCGTGTCATTTAATAGCATTTTAAGTTCTTTCCATTAACGACACGTCTTTTTATAAGAACATCCAAAAATTTAGAAGCCTTCGGGTGCTCTTAGCTTTTTTAAGTTTTAAGCCTTAAAACGTGCTTAAAATGTTCGTACAAATGTTTTCACCATTTCGTGCGATTTTCCCAGGAAAATGTATCTTTTAGAGTCCGCAAAGCCTTAAAATGTTCTTAACTTGCTCTCAACATTTTGGCCATATGAAAGCTAGGCTTATGTTTTTATATATAGTTTGTTCTCATAAAAAACGTGTACTAGGATTCTCTCAGTTGTTTAGATTGCCTTAACCTAAGAACTATGACCTGAATTTCGAAAAATGAGGTGATACTTAAAAACAGTGTCAGTGAAAAAAAAATGTAATTGCAGAGATGATATTACCCTCAAGTTTCACTTATTAGATTCTGGTTATACAATTAAAAGTGAATGATGAGTTAATAACATATCATTGTACATTTTTGTTAAATTTCATGTAAAAGTGGTTATTCATGTCGTCATAGGTATTTCGAAAGACAAATATAATGTGACCACATTCTTTTCTTAATAGAAATTGTTATAGCATAAGAATAAAACACAAGGTGTTTCAAGTTCAAGTAGAATGCAATAACTAGATGGTTATGGAGAATGATAATCTTGCTTACTTAGACATATCCGCGGTTACGTTTAAAGTTTTATTCCAAGGTTTGGTTCATACACAAAATTTTTCTAAAAAAAGCGATGATAATTTATTTTCTAATCTTGATAAAAGTATACTGTGATCTTATAAAAAGAATCCAACTGTCATTTCTTTTGATAAAATATTACATATTTTTTTACAGTTTGGACAAATGTTTAAACATTTTTAGGATTTATGGATTTTCCACTGTGTATCAGTGTGTGTTTATCTGATCTTAAAATCTTTATCTCTTAATTAAAACATGTATTTTTTGAGGACTATCGCTGATATGGCTTTTCTGTTTCTCTAGGATTTTGGCAGTTTGAATCGTGTTGTGTGTATGAGTCTATTGGATTGGGTTGAAAGCTTAGAATGGAAAGTGAAGGATTGGTAATTACTCTCATTTTGAGACTTGATTTGCAAGATGCAAAAAAGGTACCCATAAGCTTCACACATTCTCAGCACCAGCGTTACATACCTTTCTTTGGAGTTACTTTCTCTTTTTGCCACAAAAAAAACCTATTCATGGGTGGGCTTTAGATGAAATTCCAAAGTACTTTTTACATCAGGGGCGGTAATAGGGTTTATGGGGTCACAAAAAGCTCAACATATTGGGGTATTATGCTGATAGGTAGCCAGATGGTTTCCCCAAAGGACATTTCCCTGACCGACGTTCCCCCAAAGGTCGTTTCCCCTGAAGGTCGTTTCCCCTGAAGGTCGTTTCCCCTGAAGGTCGTTTCCCCTGAAGGTCGTTTCCCCTGAAGGTCGTTTCCCCTGAAGGTCGTTTCCCCAAAGGTCGTTTCCCCTGAAGGTCGTTTCCCCTGAAGGTTGTTTTCCCTGAAGGTCGTTTCCCCAAAGGTCGTTTCCCTGAAGGTCGTTCCCCTGAAGGTCGTTTCCCCGAACAGGCATTTCGTCAAACAGATTTTTCTCCGACTGTACCCCGACAGTGACAGCCGTCAAATTGAAATTCAAAGGAACAGTGATGGAGCTGTCTTTTTATAAAAAATCTTTCAATTATATTCTGTTGCTAATCGTTCTACTCTCAAAGAGAATTTTTAAGAAGGTTATCAATTAATTGTTTATGATGAAACATTTTTCAAGGCAGTGGCCCCAGACCTTAAGGTACATAATATCTAAATTCAAATGAGGATTCACAGATTTATTAGTCCCGAACTATTCGAAGCAATAACACAGACCCGACATCTACAGTTAATTTCAAAATTCATTGACGAAGCGATAAACGTGAGATACACTCTGCTACAGAGTATCAACAACTCAAACCTTCTGTTTAGAATTACTTAACTCCAAACAGAGTTATACTGAGCAATCCCAGCTACAGTGAATCAAGAAGTGAAGAGAAGAAATTAGTTTCGAAAGAATCTGAATCTCTAGTGATTGACAAATTGTTGAAAATCTCCAAAACCAAAATCTCATTAAAACTATATGGAAAATTATATAGCCTTGAATTTTCATAATTTTCATATCTAACATTGACGACGATACGATTATCCTATAAAACCTCTAAACCATATTAACCTCCTAAATAATCTCTTTTCTAAGCCTTAAAAATTTAGTAAATATAATTAGCGGCTTTAAATCAGTTTTAAACAATTTATAGTGGTTGGCACCATTGGAAAACATTTGGCTTCAATTTTCTAAAACAACGATACTGTTTTGGCTGAAAAATCATATGGCTAGTTGACGAAGGGGCGGTAAAAGAGCGTTTTCTGAACATCTTTTTATGTGTCTGTGATGCAGAGTTTTTGCCACCGCAGGAAGCCTAAAGCTTCCGAGGATGGCATTCATATTAGCTTCACGCATAAGGAAGTTGGGCAAACATCTCATAATTTTGCGCGCGTTTTTCAGTATTTTAGTTCCGGTTAAATGGTGTACCGGTAACATTCTTAGTTTGACTGTATTTCTATTGTTTTATCATCATTAAAAACACTTTTCCGGATTTTTTTTGATCTGATTACCCATTTTCAAAGCTCTATATGTCTTTTTTTATTACCTCAGGGAGTCGAATTAAGGGAAATTCCTTTTTTTGTTGGGAAATTCCCTATTTAAACCACAAGTAGTTATTAACCGCCTCTGACCAGGTCAAATTAGAAATTCTTATCCTTTCATAAACATGTCGTTTGACTATTACAGTAAAATGGCAGTTTAGTACAGTAGCGTTTAGTATGCTATGAACAAACCATAATATACCATTATTTTGGTAATAAAAGAGATGATAAAAATAAACAGATAAATAACTCTACCTTATCTCTATAAGAAGATATTTCTGAGATGGACACAAATTGCTAATATTTGTAGACTAAATTTTGCTTCAGATGAGATGCCATTCTAACAGAAGTAACGGCTATAAGTAACATTTCTTTCCAAATTCAACAATTTATTTGATCGTTCTTCTGCGGTGGCACTTTAATGAAAATTATGGCTAGTTATTTAATTAATTAGAAAAATTAACTGCTAACGAACAGACCTTGCACTTTTTAGGTGTCTACACATGTTCTTTACACCTTATAAGGATATCCGGAGGCGTATGGCAGACAGACTGGTCAAACTGGTTTGACTGAGATCAACGGACTTTTATTGTTACGAAATATGTGATTCAGTTTTCATTTGATTAATTTCAATTAATTCATTAAATTAATTTCAATTAATTCATTAAATTAATTTCAATTAATTTCATTTAATTAACATTAACTGCTAAAAGTAGGAGGTCCATTTGGGGCTAACGACACTTCCGCTAGGCCCCAAAACGACATAACATAACACACAAAATGATTTCCGTCCGGGTCCTAACGACCATAAATTACGAAATTGCCTATCCGACAAATGGTATAAAAGGACCCAAAAATTACCATTTAGCCTTTCCTTCATAGTTTTCAGCCGTGTCACAGGTCTTTGCATCTTTATAGAATCTACTAAAACTTAAAGAAACATCTCCTAGTAAAGGGCAAGTTAATAAAATTTTTATATAAGGGGGGAAAACTTTTGATTTTGTAATACTTCTTGGCAAAAAGTGCAAATAAATTTTTACTTTAATCAATAATTTACAGCGAGAGAATCCTAATTCTAGCGAAAAAAGGGGCAATCTGTTTTACAAAAGAAAGATAAGAAAATATAAAGTATTTCATCTCTCCCTACCAACCTCCTTCGAAAAGAATTTAATTTTTTTTTTACTTTGGTCTGATGTATTTATCTCCGTGGAAATATGGCTGGCTATTTTTTAAGCAAAAAGCATATAACATTTTTAGCATAAAATTCTATTGTTTAGAAAATTCATTAAACCAGTCGGGATTCTCAAAACTGAAGTTCGTCTATCTCCCAGTGGCAATCTCTCGGTTGATATTTTCAGCGGAACGGAGATGTCTTGAAGAAAAAGCCGACCAACTTCTCAATTTTACAATCATTTTAGTATTTGCTCTTGACTTTCTTTTTGAATTGAGTTTTTTTTTTCTAAGTTATATATTCGACTTCATTTTATAGATATTCAACTACTTTCTCACTCTACAGTTATGCAAATTATTTTTGAATATATCGACGATATTCACTCAAGAAAAGCTTTCTTTTCGATGTGTTTACCAGCAGAGTATTTCAAAAGAATTGAAATCAGAAAAAATATATATTTTTATATTTTTTGTATCTCGTTTTGAAATCTTCCTTAGAACCTTCTATACAACAAATTTTCCAACTATCAATCTACAGTTATAATGTTTGTTGAGCGTTTGAGAGAAAGAGACTCTATACAGCGAGGTTTGAAAAACTTCGCCTGAAACACTGACGGCAAAACAAAAACGCTTAAGATGAGTTTGAATTTATTGGAACATGGAGATAACACTACAAGAATATGAAAGCGGCCAAAAAATAAGGAATACACGCGTTTTTATAGGAATATATTTCATATGATGAAATGACCAAAAAATTGAGAATATACTAAGAATATCAACATCATGGATTTGGCAACTGAGCCTAAGAATGCCATTTTTAGAGCATTTTGAATGAAAATTAACCATTTCTCGGTTCATATATTCGCGGGTACTTAATTTTTCGCGTGTACTTAATTTCGCGAGTTTTTTAGTCTAGCATGCTACAAGTAATTCAGACATGGTAGAAATAAAGCAAAAAGTAATATGGAGGGAACACTTTTAGTCGTCTAGAAACCTTTATGCACTAACTCCAAACAAAAGAAAAGTGTCAATATTGCAGATATAATTTTTTTCCGCTCAAAAAAAATTCTTGAAAAAAAAATGTGTGTGGATTTGTGTGTTTAAATTTTTTCATTTGAGTTGTTTTTATTTTGAGAGTTTGTTGTTGCTTGATAAATTATTTTCTCGCTACGCAAGTTTCTGCATAGCTAGCCGGGGATTCTATAAGGCCGGAACACCAGATCCCCACCAGATTCTTCCAGTCGTTTAATACAAACTAAATCCCATAACAATAATTGTATTATCATATAACACTTATACTACTGCAATACACGTATTATAAACGACTCCAGTCTACGAGGTTTTAGACAAAATTTCGTGAAATTTAGCACTGTTTGAACTTTTAAAAGACACAAAATTCCCGAAATTAAATACACACGAGATGTTTTTTACATTATGTTACTATTTTTGTCACTATTTTGTTACTATTTTTGCACCTTATACGCAAAAATATATACACTCAAGGTATATATTAAATGTTAAAATTTAGGTTAGGTTTGGATCCTAACCTAAGTATACTAACCTAACCATAACCATAACTACCAACTATACTTAACCCCCAGGGTTAAGAATATCCATGTTGAAATGGAAATACAAAATTCTTATAAAAATGTATGTAGAATGCTTTAATGGTTTTGAAGGACATCTAACAAGTATTGAAGTTTATAATGTAATAAAGAGAGTTGGAAGTTGCTAAAATTATCATGCCAATGTTAAAATCAGATTGAGTAGATTATCGAAAGTTCTCTTTGAATCAAATATCAAATCAGATTTTAGTCTAGCCTTGAAAATTTTAAACTAGTTATTCGCGAATAGAAGTGGCAAAGATAAACTAAACTACATGTTTTTATAAGAACAAAGTTTATAAGAGCATAATGTTTCAATAGTAAAAATCCTAAGAACTATTTAAGAATGTTTTAAGGAATCTAAAACACCCGATTTCTAGAAAATGGACAAAAAATACTCGCGAAATTGGGAAGATAAGAACTAAGAAAATTTTTAGACTTGCAATTCTAAAAGTTAAGAACATCCGAAGGATAAAATTTGGATGTTCTTATAAATTAAGGTGTAGTGGTGTGGTGGTAATCGCTCTTGACTCGTCTGGGAGGTCTGAATTCGATTCTAATTGTAGTGCAAGTGAACACACCTTTACCTGGGTCAACCCATATCATATGAGGGGAATTGGGTACCACTACTCTGACACAAGAGTGCGGGTGATATACCAGACACTGTGGAGTGTGATGTGTCACTCATCTCGCTCTGCACCTGCAACGAGTTTATATATGCTCTCCTGCGCAGTCCGAGTGTTTCATCGCTATGCGCTATGGTATCTGTATCTTACGTGCACTGTGAGCCAGCGGTATCTGGACAGTGCTAAGCATTCCGACTTGAAAAATGAGGAATTCTTATTTGCAAGGAGCAGGACCCATTCCTCAATGCGGAGGGCTCATATTATATCATATTATAAATTGAGACAAAAACCAAAGAAAGTCATTAGCGTCTAACAACTTCATTAACAAGTAACCTCAAAATCAATTAATTGAAATGTCGACCAGCGTCCGTACATACTTAGAATGACGAAAGCTTGAAAGTAAAAATATTCATTCCATAAATGTATATCACTTTATTTGAAACTGTGTGTAACGCTGATGACCGGGTGAATTTTTTTCATTTTAAAACCAAAATGTGAATGAGTTTGGTTTGTTTGATGATCTTGTGTGATTTGAACCATAGGGACTATAGCCTGGATATCCAGGCTGTAAACCATTGAGTTTCAAGCCTAAAGGGCTAGGGGCGAGACTCCTGTATGGGAAATGAAACCACTTATTTCCAATCCAGAGCGCCCGCGCGTAGTTTTTACACAAACGCCGGAAGAAGGGTTAAAGTTTCGCCCTTCGGGCTTGAATTAACTCAATCCTGTAAACGAGAAACATCAAAATAAAGCTTACCGAATATCAAGGCTAGTTTAAATTAGGTGTGTCAATTATGAGTATAACCAATATATATATATCTGTCGTAGAAAAATAAACATAAAAATCTAACATTTCAAAATGGCACCACAAGCAATCATGCGTAAGGAAAGAATGGAGGATATTTATGACATCAAAGAAGAACTTGGAAGGTAAGATAATCTTGCTCAGAACAAAGAACTAAGATAATAACTTTTCATCTTTATGCTCTTACCATGTCTCATAGAAAGTTTATGTATCTATCATGTATCTATCTGAAATAATTTGGAAAAAAAAACAACAAAAACTCGAGGACGGTAAAAGTGCGTAGTCCTTTGTCCTCACTCAAAGAATAAGAATAATTTCAGGCTGGAAGATCTTAAAAATAAGAACAGTTGCGCCTCATATAAAATTCACTGGATCTTTTAATAAATAAACGAATGTAAATAAAAATATCATAATTTTCTATCATCTCCATCTTGGAAATCTAGGGGTCATTTCGCTGTGGTTAAGAAGTGCGTTTGCAAATCTTCTAACGACGACGTTGCTGGCAAGTTTATCAAAGTGAAAAAAACACGTGCTAGTCGGCAAGGAGCTGAACGCGCCATTATTGAAAGAGAGGCTGAAATACTTCAAATGATAAATTGTGATAAAGTGATGAAACTTTATGATGTTTTTGATCTTGGAAGTGAAATCGTTCTGGTCATGGAGTTGTAAGTAACTGTTAATGACAAACTCTAACCCAGTCCTATAGTTTGCTTTTTATGATTCTGAAAATACATCGCGCTCACGAAAGGCCACGATTGTATCACCTCCATCAGTAAAATCAAAAGGGGTTAAGTGTCTCTGGGTACGAGAAATTGTGTTTAATCTGGGAATACATGTATTTCATATTAGCAGATTCATATAAAAAAGTCACGAAAAAACATCGAGTAGAGCTCTGATTGGTTGAGACATGCAAAGATTACTTCATACTCTGGAAATTCTGAAAAAAATATGCTTATGGTGTGCAATATGCAGCCAATCAGAGCTTTACTCGACGTTCTTCGTGTTTATTTATGTGAATCCCATCTCATTAATAGAACTTTTCAACTTCTAGATTAACTGGTGGTGAACTATTCGATAAACTTTGTGAAGAAGACTATTTGACAGAAGAACAAGCATGTGATTACACTAAACAAGTTGTTCAAGGGATGGCCTATCTTCACTCAAAGAATATCATGCATCTCGATATAAAGGTAATATAATTTTAATGATTTGAGTTTCATTGTTTTCAAGTCAGAAAATTCGACGGGGGTGAAAAAAAAGCACAATTTCTTTGTATAGTGAGAGTTTGTTTATTTGAGACAAAATGGAGAATGGTTTTCCACTTGGGACGATATTTTGGCCAGTTCTTGCAGTGGGAGGGGCACCCACCGGGTCTATGAGAAGGGGGTGTACTAGAAAGTAATAGTTAAAGTAATCAAATAGAATCACATCACAAAAGTTAGCTACAGGATATTCGGCTTGAAGTTCAAACTTTCTTGTCTTGTTTTGACAAGGAATTGGCACACAGTTGCTATACGTCTATGCCAATTAGAGTTGTCTGCATTAAAAGGAGTTATAATTGACAAAGTAAACTCTACACTGTCGAAAGGATAAGGCAATTAGAGTATTAGTGTAAACGAAGAGTTTGAATGTGTTGAAATGAATAAATATATTGACTGGTACGCTTAATGTTAGGCAATATGAATAGCTTTGAAATGAATATGATTAAGCGATAATACAGTCGATTGCAAAAAAGACTAATCTTTGCAATAAGAGGATATGAAATACAGTAATACTTTCGAACAAAATGCTACAGGTGTTAGGTACGGTTAAATGTGGTAGGCATGTTTTCGTGGTTCATACCCAAGTTTAAATAAAACTTTTCCCAGAGTGAATTTCGCAAAAATATTTTTTACGATTGATCCTCAAAAATGCGAAAAATAAATTCCGCAAAAAAATCACGAAAAGATTGCACCTTCATCACTCGGGGTAATCAAAAGCAAAATGTCAGGGAGATCAAAGGAAAATGGAGAGCAAAGGAAAAGCACCAGAAAATCCACAAAAAAGTTTTTATTGAAATTGTTGCTTACGTATGGTCGTACTACCTCAACAACTCATAGACATAATAAGCTCCCACACCATCATTGGAGAAATTTTATTTTCATCTTTTTAGCCTGAAAACATTGTTCTAAAGTCACCAGATTCGACGGAGATCAAGTTAGTGGATTTCGGTTTGGCACAATTATGGTCGCCTGATAAAGAAATTAAAGAAATGATGGGAACAGCAGAATTTGTAGCTCCAGAAATTGTCAATTACGAAAAGATTGGACTTTGCACTGATATGTGGTAATTCAATCTTTTGTGCCTATTGCTTTCCGGTTTCAGTAGCCGGGTGATAGCCCGAAATGCTGTATTTGGCATAAAAAATTTGTCAAAATGTGTCTTTTTATGACACCTTACCGCCTTCATAATACGAATTAACATCTCTGGGCCTCACTGGAAAATTAAGCTTCATTGTGATTTTGATAAAACAAAAAGCTCCACCGAAGCTGTGAAATAGGGGACAGTGGTGCAAAAAGGGTTAAAATAATGTATTGTATTGACGTAAAAAGATGTTGACACAAAATCGATATAACTAGGTACAGGCACAGAGCGTTTCTTATCTGTAGTATTGAAATTCATATGTCAGCATTAACTTTAAATCTTTTTCTCATGTTTTAGGGCTGTTGGTGTATTGGCGTACATTCTGTAAGTATTTCGATTGAAATATATCTTTTTCAAACACACACTCTTTAGTGTCTAAAAGTTAAGAAATATGAGCTTAATTCTCAGGGAGAGGTTGAATATCTAAATGCCTCCAGAATGGATACATACTAGTCAAACAACGTCAAATCTCTTTCACGTCACCAGACCCTTGCAAAACTCGAACCCAACCCTATCTATATGCAACTGCTTGTTAGGTTTCTCTAATAAAATCGAACCAACACTGAAAGAACAAAAACCACCGTGTACTTATAAGCAACATTTGGCGAGAATTAATTTTGGCAAATAACCAAAAAATTCACGCCAGGAAATAATTGTGTAGCGGATCTAGCAAATTTTCGAGGCAATTCACCAGATTCACCGAAATTTCTTCCCTTAAAGTGATTCAATTTACCCTTTTAAAAGGTTGAGTGGAGAATCACCCTTCCTCGGTGACGACAATCAAGAGACGTTTCAAAACATCGCAAAAGCTGATTATGAATTTGATGAAGAAATTTTTGAAGATATCTCCGAAGATGCTATCGATTTTGTGAAAGGTCTGCTCATCAAAAATCCTGGGTAAGTCTTGGAGTTAATATGAATGTTTAAGAAGAACTAAATTGTCTTATTAAAAATAACTCTTTGATAAAGCTGCCTCTCTAAGAAGCTTCTTCGAATTATAGAGAGCCTTTATTGACTTTCTCAAAACTGAGAAATATATCAACCATTACACTACAAGGGAATTGGTTTACCAGGGCTAGTATGATGACGTCAAATGACTGAAATCGTTTTGACATACTGGCGGATACAGACAATTGCCCCTTTCGTGAATTACGTCACGAACATCACTTGCCTCGTACTCAAACAATTACCATGGTGATGATATCCCTTGAGACATTAAATGATTTTTTATGAATAGGAAGTAGTTTTAATAAAATCCGCTGGGAGTTAATCACCATGACAATAATTTCAAAACGAGGCAAGTGATGTTCGTAACGTAATTTATGAAAAGGTCTATTGGCGTCATGAAGCACAAGTAAAACTTAACCCGATTTACTTTGTGTGGTAAGTGTTGATAAGTGTACTGTTGACTGTAGTTTCTTGTGACATTTAAATTTCTAGAAAACGAACAACAGCTCAAGACTGCTTATCGCATGAATGGATAAAACCTAAGGTAAAATGTGACCAGCGCTCCTAAACGAGTTCTTAAAAAATGATTTTCAAAAATGCAACGTCTGCTGTCAATTTTTCAATTCTTCAACCAACACTAGACCTTACCAGGCTCGTTTAGATTTCTAAAAATAATTTCAACTGTCATTTCACCCCAAATTACTTACCAAGCCTATATTTCAACCGTATATTTCCAAACTTCCCAACCTATAAAAGACACGGTCATCGATGTTATTTTATTGTACTTCTGAAAAGTATCATGTAATAATTGAGTTTTGCTACAAGGTAAAGATTTTGACAATTTTCCATTATCTTACATAGACGAATAAATTCCAAATGGTTCGAGTCATCATCAAAACAACACGATTGAAAGCTTTCGTTGCAAGACGAAAGTGGCAGGTAAAAGAAACTTTGATAATAATTCTAGAGAATTCTTTTGAACAAAGGAAATTTTATGGAAATTGCTTTAAAAGTTGCCCTTAGAAAGTTTTATATCCGACCAATATTTCTTTTCTATTTTCGGAAATCAGCTAATCTTTTCTATTTTCGGAAATCAGCTAACCCTTATGAAACAGCTCTCAGAACTGAAAAATCCTTCTTGAAACCCGTATATTTTCCGACACCCCTCCCCATACAGTAGGAGAGAAACGGCTCCAGTCTATTATTATAAACTTCTTGTAAGTTTTTGGTGGTTTTAAAAACCGGCCCTCAGACGATACTTCCGCCCAGAATCAAATCTTTCTTTTGTCTTTTTTTAGGAATCTCTGAAGAAAATGAAAGCAATATCAGCTTTCCAAAGCGCGTTTAACAAGGATTGATCAATAAAAAAACGAAAGAAATAAAACGTAATAAAAAATGACATTGTGATCATGCAAGTTGGTGTTTCTTGAATGAAGATATGCAGAGATTTTTTGGATCAATGGATCACTACCCATTTCCTTATCCTATGATACAAATTCAAGAATGAGAAAAACGAGATTGAGAGGTGACTTCAAGTGACCGAATATTCGTCACTACTCAAAATTGACAATTTCATATAAAAAACGATGGATACAAGGATAAAACGAACTCAGAGAAATGTTCTGAAAATAATCTAAAGTTTGTGTATATCAAGATATTTGGGTATTTGATCCCAAAACATGATCTTATATCACTTAGTTGTTATACTTTGTTAAGAAAATTTATCATTTTATTGTTAACGACAGATGAAAAAGTTTGAACATATACTTGGTTATGTCTAGCCTGGGAATCCAAGCTCATAATTTTAGGAAAAAAAAAATACCTCACCTCGCAAAGTTCTAAAATTATAGAGCTTGGTGCAGGTAGATTAGTCTGACACAGAATGTTATAAACAGTCTGTGTGTGAACCCTTGTTGACAGAGTTTCTGAACTTTGGAAACCCAGGCAAACACACATAATCAACTTACCATAAAAACTATTTCACAAGCTCTAAAGACTTTCAAAACTACTAAAATCCAAATAAAAACATCAGCCACATGTATTTAGACTTCCAGCCAACAGCCATTTTGTTTTGAAATGAATCTATGTTTTCATTTTCATTTGTTTTCCTTTTTTCTGCAGAGTCAGCTTTTTCCATAAATTATGCGCGCGCATCGAAATAATCAAAATGCGAGCGAAAGTACTGCTAAGTAATATGCCGAAAGCTGGCCAATCAGGCCGAACCTGCATTGCAGGGAAAAATCTCCCTGCAGGCGAGTTACCTGCGCCAAGCGTTAAACCAGCAGCAAAAATATCATAAACTAGACTGTGAAAAAAGTTTAACGCTTGGATTTCCAGGCTAGGTTATGTCAATCATGTCATTAAAATATGTTGCTTTTCTGTCTAAGCAAACCTTCCCCAAGGTGTTTAAGTAGGACTTATATTTTGTACGTTTTTGTCCTGTCAATTTTTGACAGAGCAGTTCCAAAGCCTAGAGAAAATAAAACTTGAAGAATAATTTGCTGAAAAGATCTTGCTTTTTAAATAAGAGTGATATTGTTTGCTTACTCATCAATTTTAATTTACAAGCTTTTTCACATTGTATTGACACGGATGTGGAGCAAAATTGGTCAGAAAGAGGAAAAGAAAAACTTTTTTGCTTTTATCACCATAAGTAGACACTGTCCTGATATTAAATATGTGTCTGATATAAAACGGGAACAGTAAAAATAAAACCTTTAAAATTTGAAATTTTCGATGGCTTTGCTAGGAACCTACAAATTCGAGTGAGTTTATTTAATTTGAAAACTCTGAAGGCCTTGAAATTACAGGCGGCATGAAATTAACGACGTTTAATATAATAATAGCATTGTTTGTGTGTGTAAATAAAATACGAAATATTTTATACCTATCATTATGTTTTGTTATTTATACTTTATCATAACAAAAAATAGTGAAATAAACTAAAGTGAATAAATTTATGAAACTCTGATATTCCCAATACACGTTTTTTTTTATATAAGGAACCTTAACTTTGCTCTGAGCCTGGAGTTCCTTATTTTTACAGAAAATTTCAGCCTCAAAGTTCCTTTTGAGTTCCTTATTTACATAGCTAGTTCAAGTGAAAACTCTTACTTTTACTGTTCCTTAGAACTTGTTTTCTTATTCTTAGCCTGAGCAGTTCCTTAACAATTCCTTATTTTTTGGACTACTTTCAGCCTCGAGTTCCTTATAAACGTGTTCCTTATAAAAAAAAAAACGTGTACATCTTCCCTGTAATTAGGCCTTCGCCTAACTGCCATTTTTTGGTGAAAAATTGTTGGCTAATTTTTGAAAAGTGTCAAAAGTGGGAAGATGAGATGAAAGCGAATACTTTTGGGTATAAATATGGTTATATTTCGTCAAAATGTATAATAAATTTTATATTCAAGAACAAACTTGTTTTTCACCGACTTGTCGACAAAACTTATGAGAGGAGCCACCAGGAAGTGTGATAGTTTTACAGTAATATTCCGGCTTCATTTCACATTTGGCTTCTGGTTTCAAGCCACCGACAACCAGTCGTTTCGGTTTCCTTTTCGCAACAATAGGTGCGCCTTCAACCTGAAAAGAATTAGAACGAATAATTTTGGTATTTCTTTGAATTTTTTTTCTTTGTAATTAAATCACAACAATCACTGACTTTTACCTTTACGATAAAGATTATTCAGAAAGGGCATTCGCCTTAACATTTTTAATGTAATTTTGCAAGTTAAATCTCTTTTCAGAAAAAAAGTTTGGGCAAAATTAGTAATTTTTTTCTTTGGGCTATATTTGCCTGAGCTCGAAGTCCCTTAGTTGCCTTTCGTATGAAGGAACTACTCTCGGGTACCTAATAAGCGCCCCCACTAATTAATTTATCGAGGGAAAAGATTTTTGACAATTCCTATTTTGCCCAATTCTTCTGTATTAACCCTCTTTTCAAAAGATTTTCACCCAGAACATTTTTATATTTCAACCCCCCCCCCGCTTATCAAAATTTGAGATTTTTTCCACCCCCGGCTATTAGGTACCCGAGAGTATTGCGAAAAGGAAATAATAAATATATTTTAAATAAATAGTTTATAAATTACCTGGAAAGCCAGTAAAACTAAAAAACAAAACAATGGGACCAAAATATTCTTCATTTTGTATTCTCCGAGTTCTATACAAGTAAAGTACCTTGTAATTTGCAATTGAAATGAAAGCAAAGTGAATCTTTTAAACAGTTGCTCGGTGATAAAGTTAGAAAGTATACGAGAATTTCATGCCTTTAAGTCACACAGGGTCGCGAAAGTATTACGTCTTAGAATAAAATTGTCGAGGATTTTCTCCACAACAAAAATTATCATTGGTTCGAAATTAGAGAACTAGATTTCAAAAATTTCTACACTTATAAATCTCAAATTCTTTTTGGAAATGATATCGTGAAAAAAAAACTTTTTATACATATAAAAACAATGATTGAGACATCAGGACATGTAGGCCAAAGAAAAGGATAGAATACCGTATTACTTCGAATAAACGCCCCCGATTTAAAGAAAATCTTTCAATAAACGTCCCCCTAAAATAAACGCCTCCCCTAGGAGTGCCCTTTGTTATGAATCACTTAATAGACGGCCTCTTCTTTTAAATGTCCCTCCTAAAAAAGAAAATTTATTAATTTGTTTAATAAATTAACGCTCGGGGCGTTCACTCGAATTAATACGGTAAGGGAAATCATAAAGAGACCATAGACAAGAAATATAAGACATATCGAGATACGTAAAACATTTTGTTCATCTTTGGGTTAGTTCACTTTTTCTATTAGTGCAATGAAAATAATCTAAAAACTTAAAATGAGCAGAAATTTATACAAAATCTTAAAAAAAAACATAGCGAAATTAGGCTTAAGGGAATATCACCGAAGCGAGTCTTTTGTACAATCTAGCTGCATGATCTGTTAAGTAAGTAATTATCAAAGTCAAGAATACTTTAAAACATTCAATGGAATAAGTTCAGAGGACTGGAAAGAAAGGCTTACGAAGTAACATATAAAAATTGGAACTAAAAGATAAATTCGACTATACTAAATATGAAAAATAAATCTAAAATGGAGAATTTTCAGTTAAAAAGTTGGTTACATCAAGTAGTTTTAGAACCCTAAACCTAGTGAAGAGTTCTTGTTATAGTTAAAGAAGTTTGCGTATATATACTATCTCAGTAAAGTTGAGTATCAAAAAACACATTGTATTATCATAATATGAAAAGACCAAAATGGGATATGAAGAAATATTTTAACAGGGCTTCACCTTGACGGAGACTAAATATGTTTCGAATAAAACTAAACGCTAGAGACACAATCTGTTTGTCTACAGGGTTTACTGTAACCACTTCCCTAACAAATAACACATTATAAACGATATAAAAAGCACCTGTGATGATAAGAAGACACACAAACGACCATGAGGATGTTAATATTTACAGGCATTGCAATGACATATCTCTTGGTCATAACAAAATACGAACACTCTAGGTCGATTCCCAGATACTCAACTTTGCTGATTATCTCTAGTTTACATAATAAACAATATTATATACACCTAGGACCCTAAATGTTGGCACATCTGAGGAAAAAAAACTATAAAAAAGTATTTAAAAACTATAAGATGGACATACATCTATCAACTCTCACATGACATGAGGATTAAGTTTAATTTATCATGGGTCGATTCAATACTCTAGACAATCGATTGCATACGATGAATCTAACTCCAAACCAAATGGCAAATGATTGACGGTGTATCGAGAGACTTATCCAAAATATATTTCACCATCTTCCATTTGGTGTTATTTCTTCGATTCGTCGTTGATTTGTTCCACTATAGTTCTTAAGTAAATATCAACGTTCTCTGACGCGTCGCTAAAATCAAGTTTTTCGTCCTGAATAAACAAAATGCATAAATGTGATTGGAATCGTCAGATGGACTAAAATTTCATAAAACCCAAAAACTGTGAAAATAAGACATTTCTAGAATTTGTACGCTTAGTTAGGAATATTTGAAGGCTTCAGAAATTTTGGACGTTGTTTCAAAAATCGCACTTAGAAGTGCATGCCACTATAAAAAACAATGAAATTAAAATGCTTATAAAGAAATCATTGATAAGATGATACTGGACAGACTATACCAGAGATGGTCTGACATATGGGGATGAGCTCGAGTTTTTATAAGATGCTTCACTAACTGGTCATTTGAAGAAATAGAGAGAACGCATTCTTTAGAAAAAGTAATAAAATTGTTTGTTACCGATCAACCAAATCAAACAAGAGCTTGTAAAAACTCCAGCTTGTCCCGACATACGATACATACCTCGTTCAAGATATTTCGCAACATGACGTTGACATCCAATCGCAAATCTTTTAACGTTTTGGATGTCTTATTACTGAGCGTTTTCACCTCTTTGAGGTCTTTTTCAATTCGATTTTTCTCGGTCTCGCACTCGCGTAGTTTTTGTTCCGTTTCGTCAGCTTTCTTTATAAAGTTTTCTCGCGACGCTTGTAGTTGCTGGTAAAATCATGAAAAACAGTTAAAACAGTTTTTCTTTTGCTAAGAAAACTTGCGCAGAACGTTTCTTCGAATGTCAGACGTTCTACAGTCGGACATGTGCACCACACTGGACTATAAACACGAATAACTATTGAGAGACTAAATATTGACAATAGACAAAGACTAGCCCTGAGTCAAGATTTTGGAAAAATGTAGAACATACTCCTTACCTAAGGAAAAACTGGGAATTATACATCCTAGTTCCAGGAGTAAAGTATCAAACTAAGACCCTAGACTAATTGCCAATTAGAGCACTTTTAGAGTATTGTTACTTTATCAGTGGTGAGACTCCTTAATGATTTACTAGACTTCCAACAGTTTTTAACAGAAAATGCTCGAATGGACCTTGTGAGAATCGAAATACCTTTTTGATGTTCCTCTCATAGTCATCGAAAAACATATTCTGAAAACATAATAAAATTATCATATAATACAGGTGGATGAGTGCTAACCTGCAACATTTTGATAACAAAAAGATACAAATTTAGGCTTTCGAGTAAAATTATATTGAGACAGACTTTAGGTCATAGGGTTTTTTAGGTTATTGGGTTAGCTGGAAAGCTTATCAAGATCAATATGGCAACAAATTTTAACTCAGGTCCTCAAAAACAAACGACAGTCGAGGAAAATAATTTTAACAGGAACGAAATTAGCTAGCAGGTGGCATTAAAAAGGAGGCCATGGGTAGAACAAGTTCAAAATATCTAATAAATATGATTTTTGTTGGACGCAGCTTCTTACCAATGGGAAATCTTTCAACTGTTGCGGAGTCAGTGCTAATATTTCGCGTTTGTCTTTTTCGAAATCGGGCGCACGGAAGTAACATAAGCATCTCCTGAAAAATAAGGGTCCGAGAAGACGTGTTAAGATAGTGAAACAGTTGGTCAAACTACACTTGTTGACACTCTAATACAACGTTCTACCATTCGATACGTTCCATTATTCAATAACATTGGATGTCACCGTCAGCAAGACAAGAAACTCTCAAAAACGACTCTCTACTATTCGATACATTCCTTTTTTTGATGAAAATCCAATTCCCCTTGGAAATCGAATTATAAAGACTAAATTATGTTGAGTATGTAAATATTTTCGAAACAAACGGAAAAACCAGTGATTTTAAGCGCAGAAAACTCTCTATACTTTCAACGCATTGAACCAAATTTATATTGGGGATGGGATAATAATGGGCTCTTCGGAAACTCTAATGATTGTCTGTACAAACCTCAGCAAGTAGGTGGTTTTCTCCAGTAATTCACCAGTGGGGTCTTGGTAGTCTGCTTTATTGACAGCCGTATCTTCGTGGTCAACATTGTTTGAAACTTCCTCAGATTCAGGCTAATGATTAGAAGCACAGAATCTTTTCTATCAAGAATTTCTTTTATCAAGCATTTTACCAAACCCCTAGGTTCCGGTCAATTGAATACCAATAAATCAGGTAAAGGGATCGAAACATAAAATCTTAATTTACATAATTATTATCCATGACTGGTAAAGATTTCGAGTTAATGACACTTTTCAATCATGATATACAGATTTGACAGATATTGTTCCGTGATTTTCCTGTCGACGTTAAAAGGGAATTCCCCCCCCCCCCAAAAAAAAAAATCCGTATGCTAGGAGAACAAAATTTTCAAGGAAAAAATACTTCGGCCACCTTTTTGAGTACCTTGCCTTTTATCTTTCCGTCAAAAATCAGAAAACATTAATGAAGCAACTTTACACTATGTCTGCGAACCCTAGCTCCAAAATCTTCCAGGCCTCCAGGGCTAATCTCCTCAACAACAAATTGGATTAGACATGGGGACGAAGTTGCCTCCTCGTTAACAGCTGTTTCGAGTACCGAATATTAGACTGCCATTTTCCTTGTTTTACCAGGAAAATAAATTTATCTCTATGAGGCTAATATCATGTATCAAATTTGATTTTTAATTATTACTAGTTGAACGGTTAAGCATATTAACATTGAACGAATTTCATACCTCCCTTAGTCGAAGCATTGGATCAGTTTCGAAAAACCTGAAATTGCAAAAGAAAAGAGATAACATAATCAATGCTTGGTTATACACACATTAAGTATATACCGACGATGAAGTCGGGAAAGATGACGAAAATTTCATAGCAAGCCATTTTTTGCTTTTAAATTCTACTTAAACGTTTTATAAAGTATATACAATGCGCATTCGTGTGGCAAGCATTTCAGTATGACCTTACAGCACCAGCACCTTTGAGATTCTGGATTAAGCTATATTACATTTTGTACGAGATTTTAGTACGAACTACTAGTGAAAGATTCAAATAAGCTGAAAAGAGTATTTTCTGCCTTTAAATCAAAGAAGAAATTATTTTCCAGCAACAACGGGGAAAAAAAGATACAAACTTACCATTTATCGAATTTGTCATGAGAATGTTTCTCAAATTTTACTCTGACTCGTATGCTCCCCTCGGCTCCACCTTTCTTGTAAGCAACCACTGTCCCATTGTACCTTAAGTTAATAAAATGAAGCAGTCAGAGAATCATAACCTGACTGTCAAAAAAAACATTTTGAATACAATTTCAACTCTATGAAATAGTAATACTCAAAGATTTCGAGCCCTGGGAAACAGCGTCAGCCAGGTTCAGCCCCAGGCAAGAAAACAGCCCCCCTGAAATTTAAGCTTCTTTCAAATAGTTGAGGATTCAACGGAAGCCTCCAGTCATTGGACCTACCTGAATAATTTATCATTGTAAGATTCAGAGAAAGATGATATCTGTCTTTTTGCCATTCTCCAAATCATAATTTTTAGAGTGGCTTAATCAAGCCTACTTCTACACAATATGCAAAATTACATCAGTGCAGTCAAAACATGCGATTAGTATATGTAATCACATGATAACGAGTGAAATTCGAGAATAATTGCATGAGTGATTTTTTTTGTTATTAATTTCGAAACAAAAAAACACGAGCGCAATTTTCGAATTGTACGAGTTATCATGTGATTACGAGCTAATCGCACAATGGCTTTCACTACTTTTCCCCCGTCAGGAAAGTAAATTTTACACTAAAAGTTTTATATTTTTCTCTTCTCTTTATGTTTTTCTTTCATTGTTTGCTTATAGATTTTCTTTCTCACAAAATGAATTTCGAATGCAATTAAAACGTTCGATAAAAAAATTGTAAGAAAAAACATTAAAAATCTATTTTGTACACATTGGCGCGTCATTGAAGAGTATGATTAACGATTAACATGATGCAATTAACGATTAATTGCTCTCTTTGAAGGCGCGCCAAATAAGAACAAATAACTCATCGTGCGATTACTCGAAAAAGTTCACGTGATTTTATTCCCATGTTAGTTACTTGCTTCACAACTTACAGCTGATAACTTTATTAGTGTCAATAAATTCGAACCAATCAAAAATAAATGTCGTGCAACAAGGTAACAAGCACATAAAAATTTAGATTAAAAGCGTGATTTGTCTTCAGACAAACTTTGCAACCTGTGTATTATTATCAACTTGTGTAAATAATCCAGGCTTTGTACGTTTATCAGTTAGGTGCACTCGTGACATAAACGCCACTTCTGTACTCAACAAAAATAGTTAGCTAGATAGCCCTAGCCTTACCTACAAAATCCCAGCTCTCCCCTAATATAAGAAGCCCCCTAAACTCCAGGGAGGGGGCTGCACTATAAAAAATAAAGCTATGTTCGGATATAGAAGTAGATATATTATAAATTTGAGCATTCATGATTTGAATGCCATTTTCTAGCTCCCCTGAGAGAAAGTTAGAATATTTTTCCTTTCTGTTACATGTACTTTTCCTCGATTCAAGCGATCCCTGGTTTCCCCTGCCTTTTTCTACCGTATGGAGTAGAAAGACAAAATCAAACCCTTACCAGCTTTTGTTCATTTTTGCTTCCACCTTGCAACTTTGGGGATACTTCGTGCTTGTGAGCTCCTCTTCCTCTTCAGTGTCTGCTTTGTTCGCCTCTTCTTCCACCTGAAGGAAAAAAGAGTGCACGATATCTTTTTTAGCGGTCATAGCAAAGTTTGATTTTACACAGCAAGTTAGCACATATTCTTGCAATTTTGGTGAATTATGCAGAGTTTTGAGACGGAAAAGGCTCCTCATACACTTCACCGAGATGGAAATCCGTCCGAGACAGGAGAACTTATTATAACACTGTTTTTTATAAGAACTGTTATTTTGGCTCCGACCTTTCCATATTTTATCTTTATCAGGTTTAAATGCTTAAATGCTTACACTGCTTTATTTTCTTTTTGGCTAACTAGGGGTTTGAATTCAGTCAGAGGACAAATCAAATGAAAATAAAAATTGGTTGGGAGTATCGAGTATCGAAACGGACATAATTGCATTCCAACCACGCGTAAATTTTGAAAGCAACCGTTGAAGTGTAGACATGACTCATGTATAAACAAGAATATCAGCATAAGCCCTAAACCTGCAAAGCGTAGCTTTCTCATGCATCATTACGTAGAAAAATCTCTCACCTGTCGTATTTTGATTGGTGCTTTTTCAGCTTCCGTCTTTTTGGGTACTGGTTTCAGTTTAGTTTTGGACGGTTCAGGCGCTTTCGGTGGGTCCGGTTTGACCGTCGTTCTCTTGGGTCGTGATAAAACAGCGGGCTCTGGCGACGGCGACGGCGATTTAGCTTTACGTTGTTTCAAGCGTGCCAAAGGAGGCGAGGGACTTCTAGCCTTTTTTCTTGATTTAGCGGGCTGCGGTGGCGGGGAGGGCGACTTAGCTTTACGTTTGGGCGCCGGTGAAACAACTTTGTTCGCTTTCTTCTTGGACGGGGGTGGAGATGGGCTTCTTGCTTTCTTCCTTTGTACACGTGGAGGCGGGGACGGTGATTTAGCTTTTCGAACAGGCGCTTTCTTCTTAGGCGGGCTTGGACTTGGGCTTGTTGATTTTTGACGACGCCCTCTCTTTGCGACTGGCGGAGGCGTTGGTTCACGTACAGGTGACGGTGAGCGTGCCCTTCTATTTTTCTTGATTTCCGATTTTTTCTGGAAAAATTACAATAAAAGGTTGCTATTACGGCCAAAAACAAAATGACATCGTCGTACACCCGGAGCTGTCTATTGTAAAATTCCATCTGTAATTTGCATAAAAAATTATTAACCAAGTAATTTATACCAGCCGGTACCCGGCGTCGCACGCCGGTTAAGCTGTAGCTGAACGCACTAAAAGTCCTTTGGAAGTTGAAGCTGGCTTAAAAAACGATCGAATGAATAAAAAGATATCTTCAAAGTTTGACTCTAACCCTCCCCCGGAGATCTTTTTCTCGCTTCGCTCGCATTAAATACGCCGTCCAGTTTTCGACAATTTGAGAAAATGTCATGTTAAAGAGGAATGAAATGTAGAAATGACAATTCTTTAGGAAAAAGCGGGAAAGCCACAAAGAATAGTGCAACTTTGTTTTTATCAGATTTAAAAATATAAATAAGTCAATTCTTAATTGCTTTTTTTAAACCCTTGTCATAACTTTTCGAATTTTAACATGTAAAATCACGTACAAGAGCAGCCACCGGCTAGGAAGTATGAAATATATGTTCTTGAGGTCCCTTTCTCCTGGAAAAAACTATCTGTTTTGTATCCTAGGCTCTCCTGGATTATATCATCTGTTCTGGGAAAAAATGGGACTCCTGGAAAATGTATATCAATCTATTCTCTAGAAATATTATGCTCCTGGAAAAATATAACAGCTATTCTCTAAGAAAGTTAAATTGCTCCTAGAAAATGAGACCTTTTAAGAAAATTATGAAGCTCCCTGGAAAACAAATCTGGCATCTGGTTATGTTTTTCACAATTTAGCTTCTGGATTTTTTGAACAGATTGTCCGCTGGAAAATTGTATGTGTTTTTCCTCAAAATGTGCTCCTGGATTTTAAGAACAGATGTCTTTAACCCTTAGCCCACGCGGGACGCACATGTGCGTCCGCGCCTATATACGAGGGACGCGTATACGCGTCTTTTATATGTATGGTCATTTAAGCAATGATATTTAGTTTTCTGTTGTTGTGAGAATCCTATGGTTATGATATTTGAAAAGAGCGATAAATTTCCATTCCGGAAAGTATAGGTTTCAAAGGGTTAGGATGAAGTGCGCAATCAAAACAAACATTTGAAAAACGTTCAAATTCAAGATGGAGGCGGTGAAATGACTGTTATGAAAGTTAGAGGTAAGGATTTGAGATTTCTTCAAGTATTTTGGCAGTTTTAGTGCAGAATTTTTTTATCCTTCAACACATCAATGTCTTCTACTGCTGTTCTGTAAGTTTTTTATTTGTTTTTCACTAAAATAGCTTTTGAAAAAATAGATTTTCATTGGCCCATATTTTGCACTTTTTTTCGGTGTCGTAAAATGTAGTGTTGAACTTTTTGAAACTTTGACTGAGATAAAATGCAGTATAGGAGTAATGTTATGGCTCAGAAGAAAGCAGATAAATTTTCCTTTTCAAAGATATATAACTTTTTAGCTGAAGTTGTTTTGTTTAAAAGTTATACCGGTTTGCGTAAAAGGTGACTTTTTATGAAAAACCACTGCGCGCTGTAGGGTCAAACACAGCGGTCGACAGCGGAGTCAAAGGGTTAAGGATACCCCTGGATTTTAACTGGGTGTTTTGAGGAAAGTCTCTCCTAGAAAGATTTATCCATAAAATCTACTCTCCTGAAAAAAAAGAACAGATAATTCAAAAAAATCTGCCGGCGGCTGCTCTTGGACGTACAGTTTTTAACAGTATCAACCACTTGAATGTTTTTATATGAAGAAAGAGATGGACTAATTTCTTCTCTTGCTTTTTATCGCCCTTTGAATGCTGTTATTGTTCGACAAACTTTTTAATTTTTATGTTTTGATTTGCATTTGAAATGCTCTTTTCTATAAAAGAAACTTGTTTTGTTTTGAAAAGAATTCGAATGTCATTAACCAGACGTTACTAATCGATAAAATCGATTATCGATTAAAATCGGTAGCTAATCGATAACTAATCGATCGTTTAAACATCGATTAAAAACGATAATCAATAAATAATCGGCGCCTAAAAATTGTGAGTATCGATTATATCGATCAGATATAAGATATCGATTAAAAATCGATAGGGTCGAGGTATCGATTATATCGATGTTAATCGATATTATCAATTATTAACACTGTAATCGATATTATCGATTAAAAATCTATGGTGATAATTCAATTGAGTGCTAAAAAATTGTGAGTATCGATTAGCTATCGATTATTGTTTTTAATCGATATTTAATCATTCGATTAATTATCGATTAGCTATCGATTTTAATTGATAATCGGGTTTATCGATTAGTAACGTCTGGCATTAATAGATACGATCGTTAAATACATTCGAAAACATTTCAAACAAAAGAAAAGAGAAAAACAGGATCGGGCAAAGCTGGGCAGAAATTAAAATTACTAAATGTAGACGGGCCTTAAATTTCACATCAAAGGCTGAATAAAGTCTAAACCAGGCTCTATCCGATCTGTCAATCAAAACAAACTTATCGAGAACAAAACATTGCTTGCAAAATCTTTTCCAAATGGCGCGAATCCAATAGAACAAATTTGTGGAGCAAGAGACTAAAAGTCATAATTCTAAAACACAAACAAAGCAGAAACGCAAGTGGTGACACACAGACACACAAAGCACCGCTATTAATATATAGATTGAATTATTTCCTATTATAAACTCTTTATAACTTTCTGACGTTTACCAAACAAAAGACAAAATATCTATACCTGGTTTAATTTTTCTTCAAGTTTGCGAACTTCGTCCGCTCGTTTATCGTTCAAGTTTTTGATTTCTTTCGTCAGCTTTCCAGTTTGTATCGTGATTTTCTGTTCCGGCTTCTTGCAACTATCAATCAAGATAAAGAACAAGAGCAATAATTCATTATAGTTGAGAAATTGAAGAGCAACATTACGATAGATAGTCCTATTGTTCTAGGGGTCGTGACCCTTGGTAACATCTTAACGAATGTTCACGGTTTAAAAACACACTACTTTTACAAACTTCTCATTCAGACAAATAACAATTCTAGCGATTTAAATAACTTTACACCTGAAAGAAGTATTTAAACCGTGTCAAGGAGCAATGGTGAAGTTTGGGCTAACTTTACTGTGGGTCCTGCATTTAAATGGAAAGCAGGAATCAATTAAAGATAACAAAGTAAACTGCAGTCAGCTGCAGTTGTACAAGCAATTACAAAAGTTTGTTGTCTCAGCGGAAATGGATTTTTAGCGACAAAGAAGGCAAGCATCTTTAAATTTTGTTGAATTTAGAGACAGGAATGCTGCTTTTTGTACGTCGCTGACACGGAAGAATTTTGACACAGTAATTGGTCTTGAACCACAGGAAAATAACCGATAAATATTCCAAAGTTCACAAGCTCGCAAAATCGATTACACCTTTAGTATTGATTGACAAAAAATTCTGACCTTGAAAGTGCAATATCTGTATTATTGCTGCAAACCCAAGCAGGTGGGACCACATAGTTGATCATTTTCCTACTAAACGTTAACTGTCTCCATTTCAAACAATCGTTACATTGCGCCAATTGTACGGTACTCGAAAGTCGCTTCATCTTGAATTTCGCTTCATCAGAGGGATCATCCTTCCATGATGAACCGTAACCGAAATCATCCCAGAACTTAGTTATACCTTGACTTTCAATTTTAGAGTCTTTCCAGTACTGTAACATATGATCAGACATGGATCTCAATAAATGTTTGTATTCTTTTTGGTCAGCAAAATCTTGCTTATTATGCGTAGGTTCTAATACTAGATAAGGAACATCAACAATACCGACTATGCCGGAACACCGGTTATTTCCGCCTTGCATTTGTCCACCAACTTTTTCGTACATTCGTATCAGGCGGTTACAGTTATATATAAATAGTCCATCACAGTTTCGTTTATTGATGTTGAAACCGAAAGTGAAAGTTAACGTTTTGGGCTCCTTAGCAGACCTGAAAAAGGAAAGTATCAAATTTTAAAAGTTGAGATAGCTCCAGTGAATCTGTGTTTCACTTCTGTTTGTAAAGTAAGTAAGTCTATTCAACTGGTAGCTGTCGGCGTTTCCGGGAGTGAGGGAATCTATTCCTTTTCTATTTGTGCTAGACCTAGGAGGTCAAATGCTAAAGTGGAGCGTCACACATATTATCAGCTCCCATTTATTTACCGCCCAGATCAGATTACCCAATATAAACTACTCATTCGCGCTGAGTTGAAGATTGCCGGGGATCAAAGCCATCACCTTTGGATTACAAGGCGAATACTCTACGAGTTGTCAACCAAACTAAACTTCCGTTTCATAAGTCTGAAAGAAATCATCAAATCTTGCCGACCCAATGGAGAATGAAAATTCACCAAATGGACAAAGCAGTTCTTTAAGAATTTTTAGTCACCCCTGAACAATACACCTCTCACGACCCCTATGAATAGGTTCGTCTTACTTCCGTTTCGCTTCGGCGAGTTTTCGTTTAAAATCGGCATCAACTTTGGCTTCGTCTGCTTTAGCTCCAGCTTTAGTAATGGCTTGCTATTGTAAAGAGAGGAGAGGCTGTGAAATAATCATGTGCACAAGACAATAAATTAAGTTTTGGATGACATACAAACAATTAATTAGACTAGCGATGGTCGAAGGTTATTTGACTAAATTTTCGTTTACTTTCTAATCCAAAGCAATAATTTCAAACTGTGTATTGCTTTCTTCCCCAATTACTCTATAGTAAAAACCTGAATCTGAAAGTTTCGAGTTTAACAGTGACATGGGTGGAAGAGGGTGGTGTTAAAGTTTCTCAATATGAACAGAAATTATTGTTAGATTGTAATTTGCAAATTTACCTTTCCTTCTTTAGTCGTGATGACGTTCGTTGCATTTACTTCTCTTGACTGAGTCATTAGTTCTTTTGCCTTCTCCTCAGCTGAAAAAAAATAAATCATCAGTTGTGTCAAAACTGCAGAAATCTTTTAAGCACGAATTCAAGAATGTTACTTTTCATCGTCTTTAGCTTTAGTCTTGTTTAGCAACTTCATTTTTCGATATGCTGTAATATTTTTTCTGAATTAGCAAGATAGATGCTTTCGAATAAACACTTTTGACAAAAAAAATTAACATCTTAGCCTGAAAAACATGTGCATTTCGAATATAATCTCGAGATTTTTTCATTTTCTGGATTTAAGCCTATGGAGATTTTGCATTGTGTGTTGGTCTAAACTTGTTCCAACAAGCATTCCATGTTTTTTTGAACTATCTAAACAGTCCCAAAATATTTGGAACATATAAACTTAAGTGAACTTCTGGGTGACCCACAAAAATATATAATATTTTGATAAGCTGACGAAATGATAAGAATTTTACCAAATTATTTTTGCATTCCAAAGTGAACAAGCAAATTTATAATTGGGTACAAAATGTTTGAAATTTAGTTAAAGTGGTTACTTTTGATAAAGCCCAAAAAAGGTATGAAAAAGAGGTATCAAAAATATATTATAACACAATTAGCTATCACTGTAAACACTTACCATCTTTAGCAAGTCTTTCAGCAATTTCAGCTTCAATTTCTGATCGCTTCTTGAATCTGGTTGATGTGAACGTGTATGATTTTGGTTTGTACAAAGAGTAAACCATTTTTCGAGTCAAAATCTTCTGGTCCTAGATTTGATGAATTGAAAGTAAAGGTACATATAGTAGAACATCAACGTTTTGTAAATTTAGTTATCAGTTGAAACAGGTTGAAATATCGATAACAGCTGAGCGTGATTTGGAAAAGGATACATTGGCTCCATAACATAAACGTGCTTGAAGAACACAAATTTGTTCCAGTTATGGAATATAGAAAACTGGCTTTAATAAATATGTATGTATGTATGTATGTATGTATTTAATAATGTATGTTCAAAATAGAAATCATCAAATAACAGTAATTTGGCTTTATGGAAAAAGGTTTTCTCTCACCTGTATATAGATTTTCATGTTGGGTTCACAGTACAAAATACTGCAGTAATTTCGAAAGGACATTTTTTCTGGTTGTATGCTAAGACAAGAATGAAAAGTTAATAGCTAGTTGCTCAACAACATCAAACTTGAGAAAAAATTGGATGAAAACTACACTGCAAATAAGTCTCTTTAAAATCAACAAGCTGTTTGATAAGAAGTAAACTATCCTCTTCTTAAATAATTCTTACTTTTCATCAATATCATAGACCTCAGCACTGTGTGGATCAGCCATCAAGATGTCCTTTTCATCTTTCTTGATATCAAGCTCAGGTAGACCGTTGTCCATCAACTTCATATTGTATATCATCACATTTGTCCCTGAAAAAGATTTATTAACTATTTTTAAGATTTTGACCAAATTCAAAAGAAAAAGAATATGCCTACATTAATTATACAATTCACAATTGAGACAGTTTTTTAGGTAAAGGTGACACTCTCCTATTCGACGTTCTCCTATTTGACGTTCTACTATTCGACACGCTCCATAATTGGATAATATTGAAAGTCACCGTCAACATGAAAGTAGCATAAACAACGCTCTACTATTCAATATATGCTCCCTTATTCTATGAAAATCCGATTCCCCTTAAAAATCGTCAACTGTATCAAGAAAACCTAAATTTCAAAAGTTTCGTTTTGTTCTGCCCCATCCCCTTATTTAGTTCTACCTAAGTCTGAAAAGCTCCCTTTGCTTTACTAAATATTTGAATTACACAACATTATTGTTGCAATTACAGAGCCATCATTGAGAAGAAGTATAAAGGCTTATTAAATGAAATGATGCCTACCAGCATTAGCGGGGATTTTCTCAAATTCTGCAAAGACTTCATCTTGCGATTTAAAAGGTGAATACTTTGTAATTATTTCAACTTCCAAGTTATGCTATAAAAACGAATTTTGAAAGAGAAAAATAATTAGAAATTTCAGTTCCAATTGGTCATACTAAAGAAATGAACACTGGAAGTTTGAAGATATTATGCTAAATCCAGAAGCTGAGAATAACTTTTTCAACGGTTTTGAACACCCGTGTTTCTTCCACTTAACAAGTTAACCATCGAAATTTGAGCATAAAACTTTTTATGAGTCTTACTTTTTCAATTGTTTGCCCATCACCAAGGTAAGGTTCTTTTGTCTTTGAATTCCATGAAGGCATTGGAACAATAACCTAAAACACAATCAAATACAATCAGCCTTTCTTGAAATACAGATATATCAATGTAATCTATCATCATAAAATGACTAAAAAATAAATTGAAATTACATGCTAATAGAGCAGGGGGCTCAGACAGATGAACGATTTTGGAATTGTGCAAATTTGTTTCTTATAACATGCAGTGGCAAGAGATAATACCAATTATCTCACCCTAAGCAGTTTTAAAGCTTAAAATGTCCAGCTTTTTTAGGGCCTGTTAAAGCCCTAGCTGAGTTAGGTGCACATAATTGTCTACCTCGTGGATATCTTCTTTTTCGTGAAACGTTCTTGACAAGAAAAGACAACTCATTGTATCACCTCTAAAATTGAAATATTTTTGAATGTTTTAAATAAATGAAATCCTAAAATTTTACAATTCTAATATAGTAGAACCATTTTGGTTTTCAAGAAGGTGACACTAAAAACATTTTTTATAATGTTGCCTGTATTATTGTAAATAGAGAAAAACAAGTGAGCAAGGTCAAATGTTCTTACTTTTTGGTAAACAGAATCATGTCTTTACCAATCCTCATTGAACCTCTGAAGAATGAAAAATATAAATAATGCTCTATTAAATTTGTCACCGATCTCCATAAAATCACACACATTGTGTAAAAAGGATGAGGTAAACGCATTAAATTGGATGATAGCACAGGAAAATGAGGTTATTTTGTCATAAATTAAACCAGCAACTAGAGAGAATAGATAACACAAACTTACGATTTCAAACCATTACCATATTGCCCAATGTGATTGGCACCTGCCTCTCTTTTAGAAGAGCGACCAAACTGTACCACTTGAGAGACTTCAACTAAAATTAGAAAATTTGTTGAATGTTAGGTTATTTGCGAATGAGTTTGATTAAAAAAACGCATGTTTAAGTAGTACAGAATCCTTAATGAATGGCGTCCGGTAAAACGCAAAAAAAAATCAATTAAATTAGGTTTGCAAATTTTTAACATTTTGACTAATATATTATTTATGTTCTAAAAAATAAATCATTTAAAAACCTAAAAAATAATCATCATATTATGATGGGAAAATGCTGTTAGGAATGAAAACAAATTTCTTACTTGGATCCATACCACATCCATTGTCCATGAAACAAAGAATAAAACCTCCACGGATGTTAGGTTTTGGAGCTGAAAATATTTATTATGAGAAAAAGTTGTATCTTGACATTTTTCAAAAGTAAATCTTGACAAAAGCTTTTAACCTTAGAACCACTGAACCAAATTAAAAAAATTATACACCAAAGTTAAAGTTTGCCTTTCCTCTTTATAATGGAAAAGGAATTTAGAAAATATTCAAATTATTTCGGACACAGTTACCCTCCAAACCCTTATACTTTTTTCGGGTTCACCCAGCGATAAAAAAAGGTTTAATTATTTATTATTTGAGGGCTCAAGTCTTTAAAACCTGGTTTCTTGTAAAAACAAGTGTATTAGATAGGATATTATAGGCTGTATCATGTTATTCTTTTTAAACTACTGTATAAAATCAATCTATTCCCACAAAGAAACATCAAGAGTGTAAGAGAAATCTAAAAATGAAAAAAAACAAAAAAAAACTTGTAGCCTGCCAAGCGAGTATCTTTTTCATCAGCCCCATTTCTGAACACAAGACTCTTTCTTTAACCTTAAAACAGTTACCTGTATAAATTCTCATTTCTGTAGCATTTGCATCTCTAAATCAGAAGAAAAAACTACTTAGTACTACTGCATTAACAATAGAAGAAGTAATATATCAATGAAAACCATATGATTTTTTATATCGATAATATAATATATTTGTTAATCAATTTTACACAAGACGATATTATAAATGAAGTGTAATTTATAATCTTGTATCAGGTCTATAATGTGGTTGGGAAAACTTTCTGTATAGAAATGTTAGGAAAAAGACAAGAAATTGTTTACCTTGCATTATCAACAAGCTCTGCCAGAGCCCCAAATAGAAACTCATGAGTTGTACTATAAAGTAAAAGCCACATCTTTAAAGTTTATCACTCTCCACTAAGGAAAGACAGTTTCTAGCTTGTCTACAATCTTGAGATACTTTTCATGTACTCCATTAATTTGAGGATATTTGCCATGACTAAACTAATGTAGTAAACACCTTGTGTTGGCATTGGGCAGAAAGGGTGCCTTATCCCTTTTCTTAAGTCTTAGATTTCGGCACACACCAAACCTTCTAGCTAGCCAGATTTGTTTAAGTTTTTCAAAATGAGGAATGTGCTGTCTGGACTCGACTAGAAATCAAAAAATAAGCACATCCATGCTCAGCCAAATTTTAGGTGTTCTAATAAAGAAAAACGTGTATAAAAATTTAATTGTTTGAAAATTCATGAGTTGAATTTTCTTTTATTCTAAAAAACACTTTCATGATATGTTATGAAAATACTCATACAATTTTAGAGCAGCAATTTCAATGTTTAGTATGTGATTTTTAATGATTTTATGACTTAAAAATGTAGATATATTTTTGATTTTAATAATGATATTAAGACGGCAATCACAAATATCTTCATTTCGCGTCCTCGTTGGGTCTATAAAGTGAGTCAGTTGGTCGTAAAATTTTCGGGTTTTCCATTATAAGTAAGACCTCCATGATCCATTTTTGGAGTGTATTCTTGAAGGAAACTGCCAGCCAGCCAGCAGCCAAAACAACCCTGTGTTATGGGTGGTTTCAAATTATGACCTTTGAACACTGTCAGTCTAAACTTAAACTCCTATATCAGGATTAGAAACTAGGCTAGTCTTACCTCTTTTATCTTTTCCCTTACAACAATACAATGCTGACAAGTTGACACAACACATGCTTTTCAATAAGACACACGCGATTGGGCCGACCCTAAAAGAAAAAAGTTTCCGCTTCACCGGCCGGGTGAAATTTCTTTTTGTCGTGCACATTTTTTTTTCATAAGAACCAAATAGATAACAGATGAAACTTTCTTTATAAAAACCTTTCTCATGACTCATTCAAACTGTTACATCGTTCCTATATAACACTCTTAAAAAAGTTTGTTTATTTAGCAAGCTTTCTGGACGTTAAAGATCAAATAAATAGTGTTATGCATATTAAATCAATTTATTAGAATGAAAAGTTAGTTGATTCTTAGAAAAAAAAATCAAAAAGTACAGCTTTTTATAATTGATAGCAACACATTTCTTTCATTGTAAAGGACCAAAAAAAAATTTTTCCCGGCTGCCCGCATGACTTTTTTTTTGTCACCCAGTGGACTGGAAGCAAAAGTTTTTTAGGGTCGACCTTGTGCTTGCACTTAGTAAAATGCTCATCAATCTCGTATGGTGAGCGAAAAATTGCGCGCATCAATCATACTTTGATTCTATAGAAAAGTATCTAATTGTAAAGAAAAATTTTCTCATCTTCAATTTACTGAAGAAAGCGGGAATTTGATGAAAGAGTTAGATTGTCAACAAAGTGCCGTAAAAAATCATTGAATAAAAGAAGAACTTTAAAATCTTCAATATGTTCATTTTGAAGAATAGATGCAATAAAAGTGTAACATGGAAAAGTTTCATTTTTCATTGCATTAATTGAAATGGGGGATTTGGAAGATGTTTATTTTTTTGCACAAACCCCTGTAACCATGGGCGAGCACCCTGTTGCTAAGATGTTGGCTTAAAATCGAAAAATGAAACCACTCAAAACGAAAGTAAAATCGGCCAGTACTTGAAATTCCGTAATCTTGATATACAAGTTTAAGTTGACTGTGAACTCAGAACCAAAATGGCACATGTAATGATAAACAAAGTCAAAATGCTGCGAATGCGTTAGAAATCGCTTGGGAAAAATTGGCAATAATGAAATTTTTGAACGAAGGGAAACGTCATCGACAGAAAAAGTCTCACAAATTTACCGACTCAATTCTACTTAATTTTTGATACTCGGTCGGGCAACGCGAAACGAAGATATTTGTAATTGCCGCCTAAACATAATTATGCATGCATGACATCACTTATGATTAGGAGATATACATTTTACCACCGGCAAATTTCGTAAAGTAGGTTTGTTTTGATTTAATTTTGTATTTTAATGACCAACCAGGTCATTCATTTGAGAAGATATGCATGTTAGCCTCCACTGATGCAAGTTACCTGATCTTGCAGTACACAGTCGACAAGAGTTTTTTCCACCTTGTATTCAGCTCTTATTTGTCAGTTACTGTAGTCACACTAGGAAATCAAGCTTTCAGAAAAAACAACATCAGTCATTTACAGGATGTATTTGAAACAACAAGGATGAGAGCTACCTGAATCAAGTTCAAGTTTCCAAGACAATTAATTAAAACTTGAAAACTTAAAATGAGACAAAATGACTAATTGCAAACATGCAGCATCCAGAATATCAACCAACCAAATTTTGTCGAATTCAATTCCCGAGACAGCGCTTTGATTTTTAAGGCCTTGTTTTCACGCCAAAGTAAAAATATTTTCAGACATGTAGATGAGTCAATGTTTGAGGTCCGGCAAAATTTCCGGGAAATAGCCTATCCGGCAGTGCGCGGGTCTAGGTGGGTTTCATCTCCCCAGTAGATCTTTTTCTTGGGAAGTTGATCTTCAAATTAGTTTTCAAGGTTGGCTTGGCTCAAATTTTTTCATCTATGGCTCAAATTTTAGGCAATTTGTCATAGTTTTTGAAAGTGTAAACTTCATTAAAAAGCGCCAGGTTATTTTTTCATGAATCCCCTTAGAAGTTTTGCGGCACATTTTTTACTTGCGAGTCAAGTAAACGATGATGTAGCACTTTCGCAGCATTAATCTTTGATACGCATTTTGGCAGGACGCTAGTGTGACTAACTGTTTGTTAATTAAGAGAACTCAGAATGTTCTTAAAATGCCTATCATACAGCGAAAATAATAATATCTATCTAAAAAAGGTTGAAAATACATAACCAAACTGTAAAATCAGCCATAAACACAGTTTTAATACAAGATTTCTTTCTGATAGAATTATTCTAGAGAACAAAATCACTACCGTGAGATTGGGTAACTTGCATCAGTGGAGGCTAACATACATAGCCCTCAAATGAATGACCAGCTGAATGACATGTCTGGTCATTAAAAGTATATATGCATAATTTATAACTCAAAGTCCATCTGGAACAGCTGTAGCGATTTGAGTGCAACGTGCAACGGGTTTAAAGTAAACAATATCGTGAACATTTTACTGACCAAAAACATTTTAAACTGCATCATTAAATTTATGTTTAGAGTTCCTGAAAATATTTTTTTATACTCTGGAAATCTTTTTTATTTTGTGTTTTGTTTTATTTCAAACATGATAGACATTAAAAATCACATGAAAGAGCTTTATTGTTTCAAATCCTTAAGTCAAAATTTCAACCGCAAACGCCCGCAAGTGTGCGGGTGTGTGCAGGCGTTACCCAGGGTTGTCATTAAAATACAACCACGCAGCTCCGCTCGTAGCTCTACTCTACCATTTTTGTTTTGATTTAACTTTGTATTTTAATGACCAGCCAGGTCTTTCTCATTTCTTGCGAAATAACCATTGCTATGACCAGACGATGTCAATCGAACGAATCGAACGCCGAATCAATTGAACGCAATCGAACGCAATCGAATGATTGAAATTCGATTGCCGAACGCAATCGAATGCCAATCGAATATTACCGCGATTTTCTCGATTGATTCGATTGCGTTCGATTAGTGCCTGGATTCGATTGATTCGATTGATTCGATTGCGTTCGATTGACTAATGTATTCGATTGATTCGATTGATTCAACTACGTTCGGTTGGCTTATGCATTCGACTGGTTCGACTAATTGATTCTGTTGATTAACATTGATTCTCGTTCAACATTTGAATAGTTAAACGAGATGATATGAATCATTTTAGCCTGGATTCTAGAAAATGCAGATCATGCAGGCCCACATGTTTACTGCAAGTTGTGTGTCAAAGCCCGTTCGTTGCGTTGATTTATCTATCGTATCGCGATACTTAACCTCCCTAATAAGAGGCGCTCGAAATTGAAAGGAATTGAGGTAAATTGGAATCTAATTTAATCGAACACCCGTCGAATGCAGTCGAACGTAATCGAACATCAATCGAACGTAATCGAATATCAATCGAACGTAATCGAATATCAATCGAATCAATCGAATTTTACCCAGAATTTTACGTTCGATTGATATTTGATTGCGTTCGGCAATCGAATCGCAATCATTCGATTGCGTTCGATTGATTCGATTGGAATTTTCGTTCGATTCCGTTCGATTGACATCGTCTGGCTATGAGATGGAAAACTTAGACAACAATAGCATACTAAAAGATATACAGCAAGGTCTAGGTATGCTACAGTTAAGCGTGACTGGTTAAAAGTAGCTTGAAATCAAATGAAAAACTCTAATGGAAATGTATGTGAAAAAAGAATAAATATAATTATATACCTGTTTGTGTGAAGATACTCGTATGTCAATTGGGCACGACTCAAGTTTGAGTACGCCATCTTCAATCCAAATAATATCAAGCGTAATTTGTAATATTATTTCATAATTTCCTTTAGCTCCAACATACACAGATAGGCAAAATGCTAATGGAGATTACCAATGGACACTGCACTTATAACTTTCATTCACAAAAAGTTGAGCGGGAACTTCGACTCCACGAGATTTCAGCGTCACATGGTATCATAGGACGTTTTTGATTGGCTCAATTTAAATCTTTAAAATGGTGGATGTGAGCTGTGGATGTAAACATAGCTTAGTTCTTTACATTCTCTCTTTTCCGGTTTTTAAGCTCTGTGATTAGTCTATAATCGTAGAAGAGGCGTAATGGGCGGAAAAGGGCGGTGACATAATAATAATAATACTAATTGATTTGATTGCTCTTGTTGAGGCCCTGATGGTGGATTGACACAGATTTCTATGGAAGCCGAGAAGAGAAGGGTCAACGTGCGATCTCTTCCGAAACTGTCGAGATTTCTTTCAAGCTGTCGCGTTTCTCCAGAAACTGTCGTGTTCCTTATCTGATATTCCGATGGCGTATTGGCGGCCGCCCACCCTAAAGCTCTAAAGGAGCGGACCTATGGAATATGCCTGACCTTTAGAGCAAAGCGTGTCGTAGCATATTTCCACATCTGGTACCAGATAATCGTGTTCCCAGAAACTGTGTCGCGCTCCCAAAAGCTTTCGCGTTCCCCAAAAAACTGTCGCGTTCCAAAAAACTGTCATTTTCCCAAAAGTTATCGCGTTCTCAGAAACTGTCACGTTCCCCCAAAAGTTATCGCGTTCCCAGAAACTGTCCTTTTCCCAGAAGAATCTCAGGCGTTTCCCCAAAAACTATATGATTTCAGGGAATCCCCTTTGCTATGTAGCTCTTTTGTGCAAAGTTCATTTTTATTTCTCATTTGACGATGTTTTGACACATGTGTGGTCATCATGTTAGAGGTATTTTCTGTGGTAACTGTGGTACAAAAAAACGAAATAAGGTGTAAACGACCTTGGAACAGAAAGAGAACTAATCAAACATTACTTCATGATAAGGTTTTCAATATGAATCGATTCTTCTATTCCTAAGATGTAACCATGGATTGGGTAAAAGTTTAAGGTTTAAGTAAGTTCACTAAAGCGAAGATTGAGAGACTATGGTTTGTGTAAGGCTGGTGGCGAGGTCGACGATGATCAACTTCGCAGATCATAAGTTTAACTACCGCTCCCGCGTTTTTTGCGGGGAATCACCCTTAGCAATTCAATTTTTGTTTTGATTGTTTGAGCGAAAAAACGCGGCTGCCAGTTTTTTAGGAAACGAAACAGTTTCTGAGAACGTGACCGCTTTTGAGAACGTGACACCTTTTGGGAAAGCGACAATTTCTAAGAACGCGACAGTTTTTGGGAACGCAACAGTTTCTGATTTTGAGAACGCGACACTTTTTGGGAACGCGACAATTTCTAAGAACGCGACATTTTTTGGGAACGTGACAGTTTTTAGGAACGCGATAGTTTCTGAGAACGCGACAGTTTTTAGGAACGCAACAGTTTTTAGGAACGCGACAGTTTTTGAGAGCGCGACAGCTTCTGGGAACGCGACAGCTTGAAAGAAATCTTGACAGCTTTCGGAAAAGATCGCGCACGTTGACGCTTCTCGGCTTCCATAGATTACAACTATGGTGTATGTAGTAAAGGTGGCTTCTATAGAAAAGAATCCAGCAAACTCGTTATCTGGGACCCAAGGTGCAGAAACTTTCATCCGACACGCTAAAGCTCGCTAAAGGTCGGAAAAGTCTTCACATATCTGTGGACAGTGGAGGAAGGTTTTTTTATAGTTTAGCTAAAGGAGCGGTCCAATTTCCCATTGGGGACAGGGATGATACTAGGTGTACATATTTTGCGAGGTCGGAAAATCGCGAAATTTCCGACATTTACTTTCGCGAATTCGACGAAAAAAATTTTTCGCTCTTATATTCTAAGTAGAAGATTCAAGTTTTCGGTGCATAAAACTAGTGTTTTGATCGTTCAACACAATTGATGGACTTTTGCATAATTTCTACACTAAATTTTATACACCTATAGTATATCATCCCTCTCCGATGGGAAATTGGTCCGCCCTTTATAGAGCCTTGTAACGTGGGTGACCGCCAATCCATCTCCGGGATATCAGGTTAGCAACTTAGCAAACTCGTTGAATAAAGTTTTGCCTATCAGAGTGTGAGTAAGCATTTAGTATTCCCAAAAATTGAAAATATCAATATTAATAATAACCATTAAACTGACCAGGATCTCCTTAGGGAGCCCCCCCCCGTTATTAACTAGGGGAAAACCTCTTATATTTTTACACCGTTTTCCTCAGCAACCTTTTATTGAACCTCAAGCCTTGGTGAACAGGCTAGAAATTTTGCAAAGTTTTAATATAATATACCGTGAGTATCACAGCGCGAATAAATTTGTTAATATTTTCTCTTTGAAAACTTGGCCTTCTGATACTCAGGGTAAATATAATATGGATGACCAAACGAGTGTTCTGAGGCGGATGAAAATATGTTCTTGGCTAACTCGCAAATAATTTCATTTATCAAGAACATATCATCAAATTAGCTTATCATAGGTTGATTAGACTACTTTATATACATAAGTCGAATTAGCTGGAAATCGACAAAAATGTCGATTGCTGACTTAATATCAACTCAATAGTCAGCCTTTAAAGGGACATAACAGTACTTGCGAAATTTGTAAACAAACTGAATGTAGCGGATACAAAATCAAAACAAATGTCACATGTCAAAATAAAAAATCAAACCAAATATGGCTAATGTTGATTGTTCAATTGTTTTACAAGTTTGTTTTGGACACGTGATCTTAATTATTCTTTTTAATGACACGTTCCAGTTGTTGAGGTTGTTTGGGGGGCGTCACTCTCATTGTGAGAGTCTTTGCCCATTGGGGATTTAGATGAAGTTTTGAGTATAGTTCAGTTCTGTATCCAGCTTACTGAACAGAAAAGAGAGCTGATTGCTTATTAAAGACGAAGATGGGAAGAGGTTACATAATTTATTTATTTATTTAGAAGAACAAGGTATAACACTAGAACGTGTAGAAGAGAGAGGTGTCAGTCATTTAACCTGGATTTATAAAGGTTATAAAACAAAAGATGATTATTTATTGTAAGAAAGAAAATTATAGGTTAAAATAAAGAGAATCAGTTTTATTAAAAAGGACAAACTTAATACCGGGTGCGCCACAAAAAAGTTTCTCTCTTTAAAGTTCATTTTCTCGAAGTATGAAAATTTTAAAAGAACCATTCCTTTTTCATTGGAAATAAGAATGATAAACTGAAATTTTGATAGGTCATTTATTGAATTTGTTTTATTAGACCAAAAGTTACCTTAAGGGAAGAAATTTTCGCGAGAAGAAATTTTCGCGGAATTTAATTTCGCGAATCAGAGTTTCAAAATGGCAAATTTCGCGGAATTTAATTTCGCGAATGAGCCGATTTCAAAAGTTTCACGGAATTTAATTTCGCGATTAAGAAGAAGTTATCAACTTAAATTAACTTTTAACCATCACGGAGTTATTTATTTTTTATATTTGATAAGAAATACACGTTATAATGCTTAAAAATCAATTGTGCCCATATTTTTTTGGTAATACCTGGTCAAAAACAACAAAATAAAAGAAGAAGAAAAAAAATCGAATTTCGCGGAATTTAATTTCGCGATTTAACAATTTTGGTGTTGTTTCGCGGAATTTAATTTCGCGAATTACACCCAAATTCGCGAAATTAAATTCCGCGAAAATTTCTTCCGCGAAAATTTCTTCTCGCGAAAATTTCTTCCCTTAAGGTATGCTCGTACTTTCAGAAAGTGCTCGAAAACGTTGAAAATCAACCTATCAAATTTTTATTTTAAAATTTGGCACTCGTGATAGCCTTTGTACGAATAAGAGCATTTCTTAGCAATTATACGCATAAATTTTGAAACTTAAGCCAAAAAGGGTTTATAATCTTTATGAAAATCATTTTCATTTGTTTTTACCGAGTTTATCATTAGATTTTTGGTTCTAGACTGGATAAAGTCAATGTAAGGCTGGATTTATCTCTAAACCCACATTTCATGTATTTTGATTAATTCTGCCAGAATTTTTGGCATTTTCTGAAGAATTTTCTTCCTTAAGTTGAAATTCTACTTTCCTTTGCAAAATAAAAGGTCACATTGACAGCTAATTATAATTTTTATTAACTAAAATAACAATAATGATGTATCATGTGATTGTGCTTCTGTTTAATTTGATAGGCTGATTTTCAACGTTTTCGAGCACTTTTTGAAAGTAACTTTTTTATTCAATCGAACATAACTTTTGATCTAATAAACCTAATTTAATAAATGACCCATCAAAGTCTAAGTTAATCTTTCTTCTTTACGATGAAAAAGAATTCGTTCTTTCAAAAATTTTAGATCTCGGGAAAGTTCACTTTAAAGAGAGAAACTTTTTTGTGGCGCACCCGGTATAAGTCAATAAAATATGATTTATGAGCTATTTCTTAATTATATATGACTTAATGTAAGTCTATTTCGAATTAGGAAAGAACATAATTATTAAAAAGGTCAATTTTTTAATTAGATAAAGACTTAATATAAGTCATTATGTACTAAGTGTCTATGGTGACAAAGAAAAGAAAGTCAATTTTATTTAAAAGACAGTTTTTTATTTAGATAAAAACTTAATGTAAGTCAGTATCGACTAAGTTTAATGTAAGGACAAAATAAATAACTATTTATGTGTTCAATTATGACTTTAAAAGGAAAGTCAGTTTTATTAAAAAATTGCAATTATTTATTTAGATAGAAACTTATTGTAAGTCAATATGGACTAAGTAAATAACTATTCTATGTTAAAGGGAGAAAGATAAAAGAGAAGATAAAAGAAGATAAAAGAAGATAAAAAAAGAGAATAAAAAAGAAGATTTGTGTTTCAGAAGGTTAGCAGAAGTTCATATAAAGTAGGTTTGTCAGGATTATTTCTATTTATGTATTGAGTATGGTTTATAGGATGGTGAGGAGTAGCTAAAGCTTTAGTAAACCAACTCTTTGAGAGATTTCTCAGTCTATCTGTTATGGAACAAATTTTTGCTTCTGCATACATGTCAGTTATTCTAGTCCATCTTGGTTTATTCAGGATGATTCTTAAAGCATGGTTTTGAATTACCTCTAGTCTGTTTAGTTGAAGTTTGAAATGGAAAGGAAAGAAGACATATGTGAGAGAGAGTATTCGCTCATGATCTTAAGAGACTTTTGTAAAACATAAGAGTTTTTTCTTATCCATAGAATATTTTTTAAGAGTAGATAGAAAGTTAAGGATATGGTAGGATTTATTGATTTTATCTGTGATATGAGGAATAAGATTAACTTTTTGTCCAATGGAAAGGCCTAGAAATTTTATTTCATTTGCCTTTTTTAGTCTGGTGTTCCTAACCCAGATGGAGATCTTGCTTTGACCAAAATTAATGTGTTTTGTTTTATCAAAATTCACTACCAGACCCCATTTTTCGAACCATTCAAACAGTATTTCCACATATTCATCAAGGTGAGAATCATAAACTCTTTTGTATCTTTCCCATGACCCTAGATCGTCAGCAAACTGAGATACTTTAATTTTACTATTAGGAGGTTTTGGTACATCAGACACAAAGATGGAAAAAAGAATAGGAGAGAGACAGGAGCCTCGGGGGACTCCTGCTTTCAAAACAAAGGTGGAAGATTTGAAGTCATGATGTTGAATAAAAGCTTTTCGTTCAGATAAATAACTATGTAAAATGTAGAGTAGATATTTAGGTAAACCAAAAGAGTTTAATTTATATAGTAAAAGACTATGGTTGACTTTATCAAAAGCTTTCTCAAAATCAACAAAAACAGCATGCATCCTTTCCCCAGAGATTTTGGCTTCTTGATAGTCATTCAATAGTTGAAAGAGATTATCTATGGTGGATCTGTTCTTTCTAAACCCAGATTGCTCCATGTAATGACACGTGGTTTGCGCAATGTTTACATCTTACTACTATAATGTCCCTTTAAGGAATATCTGGTTTTTCTATTGTCAGAGGAATGTTCGTAATCATACTAAATTTTGACTTTTGTTGAGGATAATATTCCACACTTTTTGCTACTGCGTATGCAGAGTCAGAAAATCGGGCTTTTTGTTGATTTAGCAGAATTTGCATAATCACCGGTTTGCAGAGTGTGGCACCTTTTGTTCGAGATCTCGAGTGAACAACTCGGAAAAAGTCGAGTACAGGTGCAAAATTTGAGGTTTTCAGGTGCAACTCAGGTAAGTTATGGGATGTCTCAAAAATATGAAAATTGACATAATTTTTGAAGACCATTAGCCGGCAGAAAATGAGCACAGCCAAATAAGAAATTTGCTTAAAACTGCTGATGTCAGCAAAATTTCAATTTTTATTTCTGCAAGATGATGCTTTTAATGATGTGCAACTTTAGTCCAAATTTCATGTTTCTACCTTTAGGCTTTAGCCAAACTGCTGACGTCAGCACTTTCTGTTTTTGCGGTTTTTCACGAAAATAAGGGCGTAAACAATGGACGATATCGGATTTAGATAAATGCAATGCATTCTGGTTTCTAGGGACTCTCAAATATTGATCTATTATAATTCCTTGGAGAGTCCCTAGAAACCAGAATGCATTTATCTAAATCCGATATCGTCTATTAGGTAACAACCCCACATGGAAACTTCATCCTTCATACCATCCTTTGTAGTAAATCATTGGTTTGCTCATTTTCTGCCGGCTAATGATCTTCAAAAATTGTAATTTTCGGTTTTTTTAACCCCAAGTGCAGAGTTTCGCTATTTTTTTTCAAGTGCAGCTAATTTTAGCAATTTTTTTGCCTTTTTGCGTGCACCTTGTCCGGACCAAAATTTATCAGGTGCGCTTTTCCATTGTGGAACTTGGCATTTCCGAATTTTTCCTTGAGTGAAGCCTTGCCATACTATATTATACTCTGCAAACTGGCATAAACATAAACATGCAAAATGGCGGCAGAAGAGGAAGATTCTTTAACGGAAAAGTAGCCTATAATGAATGGTCCACGCTTATAAAGTATTATAATATTTCGGGCATTACATACACATTTAAAGTGCACTTTCTCATGGAGAACATAAGTTGGTCAATCTTTTTCAACATAGTCAACGAATATTGAATTCAAGTTTTCTTTTGCAAGTGAACGCCGTTTTGTAAATAAATTATCTTTTCCACATAAAATTCTAATCGAAAAGCACAATAAATTATAAATTATGCAATGAATTTCAAAATCAACATCCCCTTTTCACTTATTTTGAACAACGACTGATTTCCAGTAAAGGCTCTCTTGATATTAACCCTTCAATTCAATTTACTTATGAACTCCTGCCTACCATTAATCATTGATTATAAGCGTCAAATAATGTACTCGAATCATTTCATTTTACCAGGTTTGCAAAGCATCACCCTTTTATCATGTATGAGAAGCATGTTAAGCCACTGACATTAAGGATAAGAGGGGAAATATCATCACCATATTTCCATGAAAAGTTTATTCTATGTGTATAAAACTACACTAAAATTGACTTAGGCTTTGGCACAAACAAGGTTTTAACCAACACTTGTCCCCGTCAAAACCAAAAAGGAACCATTATTTTTGAAAAAAGAATTGATAAAGATATGCATTGATCATGTCCGTCAAATTTTCAATTCTTCGCAGACAATTTTTAATACATCTTCGTCATTTTCAGAATCTTCATCGCCATCCAACATTGACTCCAAAACTCGCTTTCGCATCAATTTATCTTTCAAATTTGTCAACCTTTCTTCAGAAGAGGGTTCAGTGTGAAGCTGACACTTTAAAGTTTCGTGAGCCGGTAAAACATCCGGTAACGGCTGGTCAAAAGTTTTTTCATCGGCATACGATTCAGGTAATGCATCACGAATATCTTCCTCATTTGCTTGAATTTCTATAGACACCATTTCTTTTTTCGGCTTTTTAGGAGGCGCTCCAGTCGAAGTAGTAGGAGAAGGGTTAGCATGATCTGTACTTTCCCTTTCAGGTTCGATAGGAGTTTCTTTGAATATAATTTTAGGCCTACTTTCAGGTGGTAGTTTATCAATTTCTTCTTTTAACATTTTAATTCGCTCTTCAAGACACATTCGACATCTTCTTAAACGAGTGATTTCGAGTGAATGCTGTTTGTCAATTTCATTTAATTCCTAAAACAAAATAGGATAATCATAGCAAAGCCAGGTTAGCAAAGTTCCTATCACAACAAGATTGGAACCCTATTATTTTCTAGTTTAGTGTTGGCCTGAATACTAAAATTTTGTGGATAGCTTTTTAAGGATGTTGTCAAATTTTAGAATATTTTCAAAGATTTTGGTCTAAAATAGAAAATTTGGGAATTTAAAGGTTTTGTTTCGACTGAAAGACCCGAACATGTCGAGTCAACAATATTTGGGAAACGCTCACACAAGAGTGCTAGCCCAGCATTAGTATGCCAATACCCACAATGAAACATATTTATTGAACATAAACATATTTCACATAAAGGAACCTTCATTGATACTCTTTCGAAACTTTTTAAGTAATTCATGTATAATAAATAGTTTTTTGATAATTTGATTAAAATAATCTATTGAGTGTTTGCTTGAAATCAACTTTGCTAATTTTTTGGTTTAAAATCAATATAATGTGAGGCCACATCTCGAAGCCTTGAAAACCTTTCCATGATTATCGATTTGGCATCTGAAAATCAGTTAAAATTAAATCTTAGTCGGAACTCTCAAGTTACTTATACAACTAGCTTTAGAAATATTATGAAGGTTGTCTGAGAAATCCTGGTAATGGCTCAATTACTGAAAGTAGGGTTCAAAAACCTTCAGTGAGTTAATTTTCATGTGGATTTTTTTTTGTGAATTGAAGAACTAAGATCTTTGTATGGACAAAATTTTGCAAATCAGCCTCTTTTGCAAATTATTTCTCTCACTTCCCCAGGGGTTTTTGAAAAAATCCCGATTTAAAATTTTTTGAAATTACAAAATTAGCCACAATTCACAAAGATTTTTAGGGGTCTTTCATCTTGAATTAATCAATTAAAAATTCGCTAAAGTTTCTGCTTGCAAAAGTTTGTACGCCTAAAGTAATACCTGTATATATTTCATTGATTCAGTTAGCACACTGACATTTGAAGCTTTTGGACGGTTTTGTAGGATGGGTACAGTTTCTTTTAATTTTTGGAAGAAGGTCTTCAATTCGGCTCTCCTAAGAAAGAATTTTCCAAAAAAAACAAAATAAAATCAGTAAAATATTCAATTCAGCACTTTATAGCAAAATTTCTTTTGGGAAATGGCTAGTTGCCAGCTATTCTCATTCTAATGCACTTATTTTAATGTATGTTAAGACTCTCCTAGTGATTTATAGTGGTCACTTAAGCGGGAAGTGAGATATCCTTGTTGACTTTAACAAGTACTCAACATTGTCCCCGTGCATCCCAGGCTTTATTCTTGCTACCTACGGATGCTAGAGAATACCTTGGTGTAGGCTGAGCGAGTTCCCACTCTCAGAGGAGGAACTTCTTAAAACAATATGTCATAATAAATGAGTTTATGAGAAATGAGTGTAACGCAAGATGGTAGCTGAGCTGTTAATCTCAAATTTTGCCAGGGGGTTGATTCGAGTATGAAAGACGGCTTTCGTAATTTTGGGCTTACGCCAATTAGGGCTGTTAATAATGCCAAGATTTGTAAAAAAGGCTACTTATGCTTCAAATTAGTCAGTAGAAAACTGTTGAAAATTCTATCGAAAATCACTGATTTTTAAATATATTAAATATTTCACTGAAGTTTTAAATATTGAGTAAAACGATGGATAACTTTCGTTGTCCAATCATACCTAAAATCCTTTAAATTGAGAAATAATGCTAAAAAATTAATGTCGCTTTTAGTTTAAAATTTCAAAATCTTAGCTTTTTTACACCGGCTCTTATTACACCAAGTGAGCCCAAAAATGCCAATAAACTGGCCCTAATAGGAAGAAAGGGCCGATAATGTAGTCAATGCACAGGTAAAAAACGGAGGTCTTCCAATCGAGAAGTGGATAAAAGATTGTTTTGAAATCAAAGTATTTATTATTTCGTGTTATAAGGCGCATCATGTCAACCTGAAATTTGTAAATATAGCAACGTTTTTATATATCTTTTCCAATCTTATTCACTGATAATATATTGACCCTCTTAATTTGACGATAACTCAATAAGTTCCCGTTTTCGATTTAATTGAAATCGCTTTCAAACTTCCTGAATTCTCATAATTGAAGGTTTATTATTTACTAAGCTCATATATTTATGGTGAAGATTTCAAATCCCATTCTCTTATTCCACTTAATTGAAGCATGAAAAGGTATTTACAAGACATCTTAAGGAACACTTCTCATTATACTCCCGTGGTCAATGAAAAAGTAATTCAAATTCCCCTTCAAGATAAAGTTAGAGACAGCATCGCAACAATACCATCTTTGTCATCCTAAGGGCTTTTGATGCGCAAGCTAAACCGGCGTTTGTGACGACGGGAACCGTCTAGTCAATTCTAAATGAAAAGGGTTAATCTACAATCCATCATCAAAAATTTAAGAAAGTCTTTTTAACCTTTTTAAGCTATCTACTAGGCCAAAAAAAAAGTAGTCTTGTTTCCGGAAATCGGCCGGGTGAACTTTTTTTTGGAAAAAATATATCTCACCCGGCCGCAAATAGAAGCTCGTCGCAATAAAAAAGATACATAAAGAGTTTATTTTCCATTTTACCATTTTACGATCCATTTAATGATTTTATTCAAAGATTTATAAAGAGTTTATTCTTCATTTTACTATTTTACGATCCATTTAACGATTGTATTCAAAGATTTACGTATGTCACTTGTGTTTTGAAAAAGAAAATCTTCTGTCACAAATGTTTTCTACTTTCCTGTTTTATGTTGTTGTGAATAGAATTACCTTAGAGTACAGCTTCTTCTTAAAATTTTGTTTTTTCAAGTAAAGAGACATCGAACCTGGATTATTTTTTCGTACACGTCAATTAGAGTTTTTCTAGGAAAATTGAAAAAAAAAAATATTTTCCGGCCGCCCGGGTGAGATTTTTTTTCGTCACCCGCATTTCCGGAAACAAAACTACTTTTTTTTTTGGCCCTACTATGTGTTCAATTATAAAATCAACTTTTCTTTCCAAAAACAGCAATAATTGCCGAAAAAAGACAATCTTCATTTACTTTTTTACTTTTCTGCTGATTCAGCATTTCATCATTGAAAAAATTACCGAAAAGAGCAATAATTGCCGTTTTTATCTTAAACACCCAACTGCCTAGCCCAATTGGCTAGCTAAATTATTACCGTGAGAGGTCCTAAAGCCGACAGCCCAGCCTAAAGCCGATGGGGTCTTTCAAAGATACAAACTAAAATAAAAACAAACCTTTCGCTGTGACGCAACGAAGATACCAAAGTGTCAACTAAACTGAGATATTTGATACATTGAACCAAATAACAATAATTGCTTCTTATAACAAAACATATTTTTTTATTGCAATATGCACAACGTCATAAATGACAACAGTAGTAACAGCATCATAAAAAGTAATGAGATGTTTTGATTTTCCAAAGCACACGAAAATATAAAAGAGGTCTGTGTACGAGCGTGCTCATTTTGAAACGTTGCGTAATCAAGCCTGGTTATTACTTTACACTGGCACTTGGCTTGATTGCAGGGTAAAGACTTTGTGTAAGGATACATATAGACGACGTATATTACATTATATTATATATTACATGATAAGAATACAAATACACGGCGTATATTACAATTATTATGTATTACATGACACCTTGCTCCTATTCTAGTAAAGATAATATATGTCGTCAAAGAGTACACTTAAATGAAGAGCTTTCCGTAAATAAACATCCGGACTTATAGGTGGTAAAGAGGGCGTTGATAGTTGCTGCCTCATTAATTCGATGTTTGTTATTCAAATTAGTGCTACCGCATCCGCCCTTTTTTCAACTTCGCGCCATTTTTACAATTTAGTCTGTTTGTTTTATGATGGAAACCAGTCCAAGTTGTTTCGTATTTTTCCCGCACAAGTCACTTTTATTACAAAACTGTTATCGTTTTAAACATGAGCAACTGATCCATAATAAAAGGTAATTATTTTTACAACTCGCACATTTTAATTACATTAATTGACATCTTGACATTACAGCTATCTTGTTAGATGTTTTGTTTCGAGAGTTCTAGCAATAGTTTATCGTTCAACTTGGAGAGGGAATGTTTGTAAACATAGAATTTTTTTTCATAACAGTTATTTGGGGGGTCGGAATTAGGCTGGGCTGTCGGCTTTAGGACCTCTCACGGTAGCTACCCTGATTTTTAGACTAACCCCAAATTCAGATGTAAAATATCCTTAGTGCTCAATGATTGATTCAGTAAATTCAGCAGAGTTAATTTAGATTGAGTTTATTACAAGGCAAATCATTCATACCTATTCTTTTCCAAGATGTTATGAGTTTGACGATTTCCTCCCCTAAAAAATAATTAAAGACAGATGTTAAATGCAAGAAAAAGCAAGGCAGCATTAGAACTGTCAACTGTATAATAGAGGCCCCCAGCGGAACCTCAATTCACACAATCACACAATTTTTTTCGAAATTCAAGCATTCACACAAATTTTCCTTGAGTTTCACGCAATAACCACCCTATTTCTCAGACAATCGGAACATTTTCGGAAAGAAATTGGGGAAACATTAGAAAACCGGGAGAACTGCACATAATCGGTGGAAAAAAGGGAAAATTCACGTATTCACGCATTCCCGCAATCAAAAAGTGTTTTTTCACGTTCATGTAAGTTTTTTCAAGTCACAAATTCACGCACTTTTATTCAATTATCACGCATTCACGCAATTGAAAATGCTCATTCATGAATTCACACATAACCGCTGGGGGACCCCTCTATACAAGTCAAAAAATGCCTAAAAATAAATAGAAACAGAGATAGCACTACAAACATCATAAAATTAGTTTCCTACCCAGGGGTTCTTTCCAATATATCTCTTTTTGATCTGCTAGAGCTGTTCCTTTTTCTTTTGATTGAAGGGGAATCTAGAAAAAGGTAAAGTATAAAATATTGGTATCCAAAAAATGGCGCCACGTTGCCACGTGCTTCGAACCCGAACCATGTGCTTTTCAAAAACTTTTTTTAGATCTAAAATCAAATAATAAAACCATAGTTAAGTAATCTTACCTATATCAACAGCTTTAGCAGCTTCCAGTAAAACATTAAGGCTTGTCATTTCTTCTCTAGAAAAGTCAAAATTTGAAGAAGCAATAGATAAATTAAAGAAGTCGAACTTTTCCGTGGTAGTAGGAGGCGAAGGAAGTTTGAGTAAATGCTGCGAGAATCAAAACAATGTGCTTTCCACATGTTGTCACATGGTAGCGAAGCTAAAGGTTTATTTTACTACGGTGATACAGCCTTTTCCTTTGTCTTCAGAGTTAATATTCTTATCTAAGTAATAAAAAGACTCTATAAACTTTCTCACTCAACCAACCCGTATGACTAATCGAGACAACGCCGCCTTCCTCTGCATCTTTGCCTACCATTTTTAACTTTGTCAAATCAGCAGCCCAATCAAATTCTCATCTCGAAAGACTGAAAGAAGGGAAGGAAAGGATAAAGTTAAAGGAGGACACTAACTAAAAGAAGAAATCAGGAGCAGAAAAAAAAAACAAGTAAGCTGATGTCCAAATCTTATTGGCAAATTTTTAACACTTTAGCTATCAATTTCAAAAGGGTTATAACACACTAAACGAAAGAAAGACATTTCGCTAAATGCTCAGAGCGCGACAGCCCATTTTCCCTTATCCTATCTTTCACTTTATCTGTTTTTTCTACTTTCTGAGACTTTAGTTTCTCATTTCTGACTGAGTTTTCATACATGTCAATCATTTCCAGACGATCTAAATCGAACGGAATCGACGATCGAGCGAACCAGTCGAATCAAAACAAATCGAACGCAATCGACCGATTGAAATTCGATTGCGGAACGCAATCTTGCGGCGAACATGAAAGACTTTAAGAGGCCATTTATTTAAGAAAGGGGTGTTATATATATCATAAATAGATTATTTTGAAATGTAATCTTCACTTTAGATGAATACTTTTATTTAATATTTGGATTCATGAAAGCTTCAAGGTTTCTTTACTTTTTATTTCAAATTATTTCATTGATTTATTGAGCAGTGCGTCACAAACAGCCATATAAACAAAACTCAACATTCTCACAAAAGTTGTCTTTTTGATTTCCCAAACATTCGTCTCAAGCGTTCCACGTGCGTTTGCGTAGGGTAAAATGGCGAAATGCGAAAATCGAATTTGGCAAAAAAAAATTGAAAAATGACCCTACAAGATTTGACTATATCTTTTTATTCCATGAAGAGATTACTTTCAAATAAAAAATGTATTAACAATGAATGGGTAAGCTTTCTAGAAATCCAAACATAAATTGTATAGCTTTTACCAAAAAATAGCACTTTAGGATCAGAAACAGTCAAAAACCAGTTTTTTCCAATTTTCTTCGAGTTACAGGAATTAATTCCTTGTTTGTTTTGATCTGAAATTTTCAGTAGGGGTGGCCATTATGGTTCCCTTGCTCATATCAGGGGGGGC